>NC_069502.1:123005792-123113292 GCF_027579735.1 Bombina bombina | reverse complement strand
AAGTCACAGACCAACTTACTGTTCCTGGGGATTTAAAGGTCAATGTAATGTAATGTAATGTTTCCCTTTTTAATGTGTTTCTAAAGACTTGTTATATCGGTTGCAGATTATTACATTAGTTGTTCAATTTAGATTTATTTTGTATTTGAAATAGCTGGTTTTATACATTGAAACCACCTGCCATTGTTTTCTCAAGAACATACCCATTTAAATAGGCTAAACCTGCAGAATGAGCAAGACTTCTTTATATTATCTGACTCTCTCTACACAAAAGCCTTTAGTTAGGCATTTCATTTTTCATTATCTGTGTAGATTTCAATAAACAAAACTTGTGAAGTGCTGATTGTATTCCATAGCGCTCAATACATTTTGGGGGAGCACACTGTTCTTTGCTATATATATGTATCATTTACTTTCCCAGTTTTGTACTGTGCATGTTATTTGGGACGTGTGTGATTGTATTTATAGGTTTATCAGTGCCTGTCCTAATGTTTCATTTTTATTTCCCACAGATAACCTTTCACTGCAGCTTAAAAATCTATTTGAAGATGTTCATGAAGACTTCCATCAAATTACAAACATCCTTTCTAGATTTCAGGAGTGGAGGAACAAGTTTTCTGAATCCTATTATGATGCCTATATTAGTTTATGTCTTCATAAACTTCTGAGTCCACTCATCAGAGTGCAGCTGATGGACTGGAATCCCTTACATGTAAGATAATTTCTGTTAATATTAAGCAACCTTAATTTAAAAGGATCTTTCAAGTAAAAATTAGACTTTCATGATTCAGATAGAACATGCAATTTTAAACAACTTTCCAATTTACACTTTTTGAGTCACCAGCTCTTACTGAGCATGTGCAAGAATTCACAGAATATACGTTTATGCATTTGTGATTGGCTAATGGCTGTCACATGATACAGGAGGAGTGGAAATAGACATAAATGAAATTTGTCATAAAAAAAATCTACTTATTTCAAGTTCAGACCAAGAGCTATTGTATTGTCTTATCATACATTTGTTAAATCTGTAAATCGGCTGTATTTACTGGTCATTTAACCCTTTAGAAATAAGCTGCAGCCAAAGGGTTAAATTCAGGTGTTTCCATACTTGAAGCAAAGTTACCTAGGAAGGATTTATAAATCAGTGTCATGGCTTTTGGTAATACTTTATAAGAACTGACAGAAATAATTATAATAATATTAGTTGTTTCAGTTGATAATTATTTTTAATAATTTACTGCCCATGAACTAATTTGTGCCACAATGTTGTAACATAATTTCCTTTTCTGCTAAGGCCAATTAGGGACAGCTATAAGTAGGTCACTAGATTGTGGGACCAACGACTGTTTAGAATATAGCGGTGTAACATCTGGAGCCTACACTGTGTTTCAGTGCAGAGGTGTTTATGCATCCATGTAAAGTAAAAGATATGACCTGAAACAGAGAGACATTTTACTAGAAGCATTTATGTATTTGTGGACTACAAAAAAATGCCCATGTATACATATACGTTTGTGTGTGTGTGTGAGATATATATATATATATATATATATATATATATATATATATATATATATATATATATATATATATATATATATATATATATATATATATATATATATATATATATATATATATATATATATATATATATATATAATTTTTTTTTTTTTTTTTTTTTTTTTGTTAATTACATTGATGCAGCTCTGTGCTATAATATTAGTTTTGTGACAGGCGGATTTAAAGATAAAAATGCTTTGTAAGCTTTATACTTAATGCTGGTTTTTTAATTTGTACAATTTACACCCATTTTCAATAACTAATTTCAATGTGTGTTGCATTTTCTTCCATAGAATGCCATAGACTTGGGACAAATGGAGTGGTACCACAATCTGGAAGAGTTTTGTTGCAGCAATGATAGCCCTGAAATAAATATCAAGGACAGTGCTGATCACAAAGTTCTGACCTCTGTCATTGAGAAGACTCTTATTCCAAAAGTTGCAGGTGAGATCATTGCAGAACCTTAAAGGGACAGTCTATTCAAAATTAAGCTTTATGATTCAGATAGTACATGCAATTTTAAACAACTTTCCAATTTACGGTTATCAAATTTGCTTTGTTCTCTTAGTATTCTTTGTTGAAATCTAAACCTAGGTAGGCTCATATGCTAATTTTTAAGCCCTTAAAGGCCGCCTCTTATCTCAGTGCATTTTTGACAGTTTTTTTTTACAGCTAGACAGCGCAAGTTTGTGTGCCATATAGATAACATTGTGCTCACTCCCATGGAGTTACCTAGGTGTCAGCACTAATTAGCTTAATAGCACTGAGATAAGGGGGCAAGCTGCAGATGCTTAGATACAAGCTAATCACAGAGGTAAAAAGTGTATTAATATAACCATGTTGGTTATTCAAAAATGGCGAATGGATAATCTATAATTATCTATATTTTTTAAACAATAAACATTCTAGAGTAGACTGTCCCTTTTTAAAAGAAAAATATTATAAGTGTTCCTTGATTAGGAGTTTGACTTGTTATAGTTTACTTGTACATAATATAGATTTTTATATTAAGATAGTTAACAAGCTATTGAGAAAAATGTCACTGTAACATTTCTTTCTAAAGACATGATGAGTCCACGGATCATCTTAATTACTAATGGGATATTCACCTCCTGGTCAGCAGGAGGAGGCAAAGAGCACCACAACAGAGCTGTTAAATAGCTCCTCCCTTCCCTCCCACCCCAGTCATTCTCTTTGCTTACGTTAGTGATAGGAAGAGGTAAAGTGAGGTGTTAGTATAGATTCTTCAATCAAGAGTTTATTATTTTTAAAGTAGTGCAAGATTGTGCTGCTTTGTTCTGGGGTGTAGCCGTAGTCCATATCAGTCTCTTCAGTAGAGCATTGGTGGCTTTAGAGGAATGGGAAGTTGTGGGACATAATTCTCACTGCGCCTCCCATATATTATTGCTGCCCTAACCCTGAAAACCTGAGGAAAATATATTAAGGAATTTCTTTCTCTTCACAGGTCCATGTGGGGGTTAGGACCCCTCTAACCTGGTGAACTGCCTTTGCTGTCAGGCTGCCATAGGAGGTAAGTGCTTTATTTTTTTCCTGAGACTTAAGGGAAAAGGAGCACTTTTACTTTCAGTACAATACATAAGGGGCTTATCGTTGCAGGGCAAACGTAGGCACTTTGGGACAAGTAAGACTCTGAGTCTGAATACAGACAGCGTGTACAGGCACTGGGGCTGGGAGACGAGCTTTTGTATGGTGGTTTAGGTACTATGGCGGTATCTTTTACTCTTTATTACGCCCGGGAAGGCTACTGTTAAGCCACGCCCACGATGGGCGGATCTTCCGTTTTGCGCGCTCTTTCTACTGTGCCTCTATCTGGAAGTCAGTCTACACCGGATGCACACCGGATAGTTCCTCTACCTAGAAGCGCATGCTTTTCGACAGAAGCAAGTGTTTCTAGGTCAGGAGGGTTGCTGCATCGTTTTTCTCTGGCAAATCCGATATAGAGAGAGATTCCGGTCTTGCAGTCTGGTAGGCACCTCAGCAGAGTTGCTGAGGTGTAGGGGTGTATTTTTTATTTTTGTATATGCGGTTTTAAACTTGTTTTTACCTCACACAGTAAAAAAGTTTCACTTTTAAATTTAAAGAGACGGTAACGTTTTTCATTCAAACTTTTTTTTGTCAAAATTAAAGTTTTTATTGCATATTTATATCTGTGTGATTCAGTATGGACATAGGAGCCGTGCAAAATGTTACTTGCTCCATGTGTTTGGACACAAATGTGGAACTACCAATCCCTTTCTGTCCCTCATGTATTGAGAGGGCTTTAAGTTATAGGGAAAAGCTTTTTACTGAGCAAAACTTTTCAAAAGCGGATGTTTCACAAGAGTCTAATGAAGAGATTCAAGGTATGCCGCAGTTTTCTCCCCAAGCGACCCAGACCTTAACGCCCTGTACTTCTACTCTAGCGCCCGTTGGCTTTACTTTGAAAGACATAGCTGCTGTCATGTCTTCCACAATTTCTGATGCGTTGTCTGCTTTCCCAATGCTGCAAGGCAAACGGAAGAGGAAAGCCAGACATGCAGTAAGTGAGGTTTCTGATGCAATGGTGGCAATCTCAGAAGTACCCTCCCAAGGACCTGAGGAGGGTATTAAGGTTCTCCATCTGAAGGCGAAATTTCAGACTCAGAAAGTTCATTGCCTCTGAATGACTTGGAGGTTGTATCTTTTTTAGGTTTAAGCTAGAACACCTCCGCCTGCTGCTCAGGGAGGTTTTGGTTACTCTAGACCAGTGATTTTTAACCTTTTTTTTTTGCCGCGGCACACTTTTTTACATTAAAAAATCCTGTGGCACACCACCATCACAAAATTAAAAAAAAATCACACATTGTAGCCTAATATATGTATATATACACATACACACACATACTGTATGTATTGTGCTGTTATGCCATGCCTCCTACAAACTACCCCTGCACTGGGAGTAAAAAACAAGCAAAGTTTAAAAAATGTCACACTGTTGTCAGTCTGCCGCGGCACACCTGAGGATCTCTCACGGCACACTGGTTGAAAAACACTGCTCTAGACGACTGCGACTCCACAGTAGTGGTTGCCCTTGCAAAGTCTAGTAAATTGGACAGATATTTCGAAGTTCCTTCTTACTCAGACGTATTTCCAGTGCCAAAGCGAGCTTCGGAGATCGTTACTAGGGAATGGGAGAGACCAGGTATTCCTTTTTCTCCCTCTCCTATTATCAAGAAGATGTTTCCCATAGCTGACTCTCTTTCAAGGGGGCTTGGCAAACAGTTCCTAAGGTGTAGGGTGCTGTTTCCACCTTAGCCAAGATAACTGCTATTCCCATAGAGGATAGTTGTGCTTTCAAAGATTCTATGGACAAGAAGTTAGAGGGTTTGCTTAAAAAGCTTTATGTTCACCAGGGTCTGCTATTACAGCCTGCTGCGTGCATTGCTACCATCATTAGTGTGGCAGCATATTGGTTTGATGCTCCTTGGAGGAGATCCAAGACAGGATAAAGCTTTTAGCGATTCTTTACAAGGGGAAGACTCTGTTTGGACCTGGCCTGTCAGAAATTATTTCTGATATCACGGGAGGTAAGGGTCATCTACTCCCTCAGGATAAGAGAAACAAACAAAAGGGATGACAGAGTAATTTTCGTTCCTTTCGCAATTTCAAGGGAAATTCTTCCTCTTCCTCCTCTAAGCAGGAACAATCTAAGCCTATTCGGAAACCCAACCAGTCTTGGAACAAGGGTAAACAATCCAGGAAGCCGGCTATTGAATCCAAAACAGCATGAAGGGCATGCCCCCGATCCGGGACCGGATCTGGTAGGGGGCAGACTTTCCTTCTTTCGGGACGTTCAGGATCCCTGGGCGATAGAAATAGTCTCTCAGGGATACAAATTGGAGTTCAAAAGTTTTCCCCTCAGAGGCCGGTTTCTGCTTTCAAGATTATCTGCAGACCAGACAAAAGGAGAGGCGTTCTTACATTGTGTAAAAGGAAGTGATTGTTCCAGTCCAGGAACAGGGTCAGGGTTTATATTCCAATCTTTGTGGTTCCCAAGAAAGAGGGAACCTTCAGACCAATTTTAGACCTAAAGAGTCTAAACACATTCCTCAGGATTCCTTTCTTCAAGATGGAAACTATTCGTTCCATTCTTCCCTTAATCCAGTAGGGTCAATTCATGACAACTGTGGATTTAAAGGACGCGTACCTACATGTCCCTATTCACAAGGATCATCACAAGTTCCTAAGGTTTGCCCTCCTAGACAAACACTTCCAGTTCATGGCTTTTCCTTTCGGACTAACCACAGCTCCCAGAATTTTCACAAAGGTTCTGGTGTCTCTGTTGGCGGTCCTTCGGTCACGGGGCATTGGGGTGGTGCCTTATCTGGACGACATTCTAGTCCAGGCACCATCTTTTCAGCAAGCATGATCCAACCGACATAGTGTTATATTTCTTGAGAGCTCACGGGTGGAAGGTAAATTTGGGAAAGAGTTCCCTAGTTCCAGACACAAGACTCACTTTCTTGGGAACCATAATAGACTCCTTGTCCATGAAGATTTTTCTGACAGAAGTCAGGAAATCAAAGATTATCTATTCTTGTCTTGTCCTTCAGTCCACTCCACGGCTGTCAGTGGCTCAGTGTATGGAGTTAATCGGGCTGATGGTTGCAGCAATGGACATCATCCCATTTGCTCGTTTTCATCTCAGACCTCTGCAGTTAAGCATGCTCAGGCAATGGAATGGAGATTATGCGGACTTGTCTCCTCGAATAACTCTGGAGCAGGAGACAAGGGACTCTCTTCAATGGTGGTTGTCTCTGGATCATCTCTCCCAGGGAACCTGCTTTCGCAGACCATCTTGGGTGATTGTGACAACAGACACCAGCCTTCTGGGGTGGGGAGCAGTATGGGGCTCCCTAAAAGCTCAGGGAGTTTGGACTCAGTCAGAGTCTGTTCTTCCTATAAACATTCTACAATTGAGAGCAATCTTTAATGCTCTTCTGGCCTGGCCCCAGCTAGCCTCACTACGGTTTATCAGGTTCCAGTCAGACAACATAACTTCAGTTGCTTACATCAATCATCAGGGAGGAACGAGGAGTTCCTTAGCGATGACGGAGGTAACCAAAATAATTCAGTGGGCGGAGGCCCACTCTTGTTGTCTATCGGCGATCCATATCCCAGGGGTGGACAACTGGGAGGCGGATTGTCTGAGCAGGCAGACCTTTCATCCGGGGGAATGGGAACTCCATCCGTAAGTGTTCCCCAATCTGATTCTCAAGTGGGGTCAGCCGAAATTGGATCTCATGGCATCCCGTCAGAATGCCAAGCTACCAAGATACGGGTCGAGGTCCAGGGACCCCCAGGCAGCACTGATAGATGCTCTGGCGGTCCCTTGAACCTTCAGTCTAGCATACCTATTTCCTCCGTTTGGTCTTCTTCCTCGGGTAATTGCTTGAATCAAACAGTAGAGGGCTTCGGTGATTCTCATTGCTCCGGCCTGGCCTCGCAGGATTTGGTATGCGGATCTGGTGGAGATGGCATCTCTGCCTCCTTGGAGACTTCCGTTGAGAAAGGACCTTCTGATTAAGGGGCCCTTCCTTCACCCATATCTAGTTTCTCTGAAGCTGACTGCTTGGAGATTAAATGTTTAATTTTATCCAAGCAGGGATTTCCTGATTCAGTCATAGAGACCATGATTCAGGCTCGTAAGCCTGTGACTAGAAGGATTTACCATAAAATTTGGCGTAAATACCTTTATTGGTGTGAATCCAAGGGCTACTCATGGAGTAGGGTTAGGATTCCTAGAATTTTGTCTTTTCTGCAAGAGGGTTTGGAGAAGGGTTTGACGAGTTCCCTAAAGGGTCAGATCTCTGCTTTGTCTATTTTGTTACACAAACGTCTGGCGGATGTCCCAGACGTTCAATCATTCTGTCAGGCCTTGGTCAGGATCAGGCCTGTGTTCAAACCAGTTACTCCTCCATGGAGTCTTAATTTAGTTCTCAAAGTTCTTCAAGGGGCTCCGTTTGAGCCCATGCATTCCTTAGATATTAAGTTGTCATCTTGGAAAGTTTTATTTCTTGTTGCTATTTCTTCTGCTCGGAGAGTGTCCGAGCTATCGGCTTTACAGTATGAGTTTCCTTATCTTATTTTCCATTCAGATAAGGTAGTTTTACGTACTAAATTAGGATTTCTTCCTTAGGTTGTTTCTGATCGGAACATTAATCAGGAGATTGTTCCTTCGTTGTGTCCTAATCCTTCTTCTCAGAAGGAAAGACTTCTGCACAATTTGGACGTGGTCCGTGCTTTAAAGTTTTACTTACAGGCGACTAAGGACTTTCATCAGTCTTCTTCTTTGTTTGTGGTTTTCCCAGGAAAACGTAAGGGACAGAAAGCTTCGGCTACTTCTCTTTCTTTTTGGCTAAAGAGTATCATCCGTTTTGCATATGAGACTGCTGGACAGCAGCCTCCCGAGAGTTACAGCTCATTCCACGAGGGCTGTTGCTTCCTCATGGGCGTTCAAAAATGAAGCTTCTGTGGAACAGATTTGCAAGGCTGCAACTTGGTCCTCTCTTCACACTTTTTCAAAGTTCTACAAATTTGACACTTTTGCCTCGACTGAGGCCGCTTTTGGGAGAAAGGTTCTTCAAGCAGTGGTGCCTTCCGTTTAGGTTCCCTGTCTTGTCCCTCCTGTATCATCTGTGTACTCTAGCTTGGGTATTGGATCCCATTAGTAATTAAAATGATCCGAGGACTCATCGTGTCTTAAAAAAGAAAAGAAAATTTATGCTTACCTGATAAATTTATTTCTTTTTTGACACGAGTCCACGGCCCGCCCTGTTCCTTTAGACAGGTTGTGGGTTATTAAAGGGACAGTCTACACCAGAATTGTTATTGTTTTAAAAGATAGATAATCCTTTTTTACCCATTCCCCAGTTTTGCATAACCAACACAGTTATATTTATATATTTTTTACGTCTGTGATTATCTTGTATCTAAGCCTCTGCAAACTGACCCTTTATTTCAGTTCTTTTGACAGACTTGCAGTTTAGCCAATCAGTGATGGCTCCCAGGTAACTTCACGTGCATGAGCAGTGTTATCTATATGAAAAACATGAACTAACACCCTCTAGTGGTGAAAAACCAGTTAAAATGCATTCTAGGGCTGCAACTAACTATTATTTTCATAATCGATTAATCGGCCGATTATTTTTTCGATTAATCGACTAATCGGATAAAAAGAGAATCAATAATAGTTTTCTATGTTTTAAATAAAATCCACATAATGAGTGTTACAAATATAAACTTCAGACTAAAACTTTACATTAACACAACTGTTTCTTCAATTTTTAAGCAGCAGAGCACAGTTTTATAATTATACAAAACAAAACCACAAACTGTTTGAAAAGAGGTAGAACTAGAAAGAGTTAGTTAGACTATCACTGTTAATAACATTCTGTTATTCACTCTTTCAGAAACTTTGCATTGAAATGCAAAAATCTCACCATGTCCACATGCTTCTGTCTAAGGCTGGTTTCTCTGCAGCTGTATTTCCTGCAGCAGAGAAAAGGCTGTTGAGGTGTATAAGTAGGGTTTTGCCAATTTCACCAAAGTAGGATATTTATCCTTGTTAGCTCTTCAGCAATGCTAAGTGTTTTCTACCTTGGCAAGGGGCCTCTCAATAAAGTAACCCTTCACTTCATTCTAACATAAAAAATATCCTGAATATCTATATGCAATGGTAAATAATAGGGATGCACCGAAATGAAAATTCTGGACCGAAACCGATATCGAAAATTCAGGATGATCCTGGCCAAAAACGAAACCGAAATTGTTTTTTTCTTTTTTAACTACAGTGTGTGTGTGTGTGTGTGTGTGTAGCTGAGAGAGCTTGTAGGCGGGAAAGCTCCAACAAATGGACATGGTCACTTGTACAGTAGGGCGTGATCTGCAGTGAAACTGGAGCTCTATAAGGGAGAGCGTGGTTATAGCCAGACAACAATACAAGGTGGACATGTGTTTTGTTTTTGGGTGTAGTTATCCGTGCGATGAGCGTGGCTGCACCTGATTGTCTCTCATCGTATCTCCGCCTAGTTCCTGGTTCGGGTCTCACACTGACCCGTCAGATTATATGTCCGGAGCCCCAAATGGAGTCTGCCTGCCACCTATCACCAGGACCACCGGACTTAGCTACAACCTTACGTGCAAGGTGGTTATAGAAAGTTACTGTGCTTTTTTGTATACACTGTCTGGTGGGTGCTAATTTGTACCAACTGTGTGCGAGCTTGGGGCTTATGCTTATAAAGTATGCACGCATATTTGCTTCAGGCGAATAGAATGTCTATGCACAAGAGGCTGATGTATGAGCACTGTATATAAGGCTTAAAAGATATTCACTGTGTGTGCTTAGGGCTGTGTCTGATAATATCAAGTGTTTATAAACATGTTACTTATCCACCTTTGATATTTGTATTCACTATTCAGAACTTTGGTTTCCTTCTCTGCTGGTTTCAAATGTCATCATGTAATGGTACTTATGTGTGTGCTCTGTGTACCATGCCAGTGCTGTGCTGCTTACCTTATGCTAAGGATAGACATGTAACTCAATAGAAAAGGGGAGGGCTGTACATTTTTAGCCATTTTGGTCCTCTTTGGGCCGAAATTGGAATTGCACATTTTCGGCGGCCCAAATTTTGGTGCATCGCTAGTATTATTCTTTATTTAGTGCTGTGTAACAGAATCAGATTTAACCGTTTTTGTTTTGTTACCAATTATCAAAATAATGTATAGTCCTAGAAAACTATTATTATATGCAAAACAGTAAGTCAAGTAATGAACTCAAACAGCAGCTCTAGGCTGGCATCAAATTTAAAATATGCTACACAATAATTTTGCCAAAAATAAAAGGGAAAAAAACCTAAAACCGAAATAACAAAAAATGCTATTTTCGGCCAAAACTTTCTGCGGCCGAAATTTCGGTGTATCCCTAGTAAATAACCAGCTATAAGGTTAAGGGAAATATCTAGTCCACTCTAAAAATAACACATATATACTTATAAAGGTTGAATCTGGTACATATTATCACAATTTATTAAAAATATAAAAAAGCAATAAAAAACAAAATCAAAAGCGCTAAGGACTGTATATCGATAACGGGACAAAGCCTTACACATTTATTTATACAGTACATATAATCAGCAATACGCTAATAATTGTGCAAACAGATAATAGTGCACATCAATTTAAATAACTCCCATCAATCTAGGGGCAAGGTGTAAACAACAAGCTTGGCACCATATCCTGAAAAGCATAGTTCCAAATCACCAGATTTAATATAAACAATCCAAATGATGACTATTATATCTGGGTTGCACATAAGCCAGGGGTAGTTGTAAACATATACTGTCCTGAAAAAGGGAAAAGTAGACGTCCTTTAGGCTAAGGACATAACCATAAAACACAATAACATATGCAGGAGTTCATTGGAGTGAAGCAGCTGGTGAGGCGGTCTTCAAGGTCTAAGAAATTAGCATATGAACCTCCTAGGTTAAGCTTTCAACTAAGAATACCAAGAGAACAAAGAAAAATTGGTGATAAAAGTAAATTGGAAATTTGTTTAAAATTACATGCCCTATCTGAATCATGAAAGTGTTTTTTGGACTAGACTGTCTCTTTAAGTAAACTTTAGACACCTCTGCACCTTGGTTTTTCCTTTCTCTTCCTAACTTCGGTCGAATGACTGGAGTGGGAGGGAAGGGAGGAGCTATATATACAGCTCTGCTGTGGTGCTCTTTGCCTCCTCCTGCTGACCAGGAGGTGAATATCCCATTAGTAATTGAGATGATTCGTGGACTTATCGTGTCTAAAAGAAATGCATTTATCAGGTAAGCATACATTTTTTTTTCCATAGCTACTACCGGTATAGCTATTAGCAGCTATTTTGTTTTCTGATCATATAGTGCCAATCCCTTCACAAATAAAGATGTGATTCTTTGTTATTTGAGTTGTAGTGTGTAAGTTAAATGCTCTTTTACAGTGCCAAAACATTATATTTTTCAGGATTTGTTGAGCAGGTGTGGGATCCACTCTCATCAGTACAGACGGACAATTTGGTTAAGCTCTGCAAAACGTATATCATAGAAAATGAGACTAGTACGGCAGTTAAGGTAAGATGTTTGTGTGTGCTGTACCTGTTGTATATACTTATTTATATCCAGCCACGTAACTGTAAAGTCTCACTTTCTTATTTATATTTATTTTGTTACTTAGGGTTTTATAGATTGCATTGTTTCACGACTAAGGAAAGCAATTGAAGATGATGTGTTTATTCCTCTCTATTCCAAAAGGTACTGGCTGCCTATTTTCTATCTGTATATTTGCAATATAAAACCCGCTGGCCAACTTGGGCTACTATGTATAAATAGTTTAACACAGCAGTAAGGGTCTCATGCCTTCCCTTGCTTTATGTAAGCTGAATGTTTATATTGCAGTATTTTATAAATAATATATACTTTGTCTTAAAATATTTTATGAGCTCAAGTTACCTTAGCCCAGTGTTTCTGAACTGCTGTCCTTAAGTACCCCTAACAGGCCAGGTTTTCATTATAGCTGAACCAGTGCACAGGTGAAATAATCAGCTGATAGATGAGAACAGGTTAGTAATCATGGTTACTGATCAGATGATTATTTCACCTGTGCTCTAGTTCAGCTATAATTAAAACCCCTGTTGGGGGTAATTGAGAACCACAGTAGAGAAATGCTGCCTTAGGAAGTAGTTGCCAAGCAGAAATGGCTCAGGCTAACATGTTATCCATACTAAACGGCATATAGAAGCCAAAACTAAACTCTTATTATTCAGTGTGCATTTTCTTTTTTTTCAAATCAATAAATACAACCATAAATTTCTCAAGGCACATGCGCCTGAGCCTACCCAGATTGATGTAAATTTGCAGCTATGTAGATTAACAAATGATGTAGATAAAGTTGTCAGTTAAATAGAAACTGAAACTGCACTGTTCCGAAGTATTGGCGCATTGCACCAAATGAGCTGTAGACGGCTAGTGATGGGATTTCTGAAGCGACGTGTTTTTATTTGTAATTGACCGCACTGCTTTATGTTGTTTTCTGCAACTTATGTGATGTTATGTACAGTTGATGCAATTTGTATGTTTTTCTTAAGACACGATGAGTCCACGGATCATCTTAATTACTAATGGGATATTCACCTCCTGGTCAGCAGGAGGGGGCAAAGAGCACCACAGCAGAGCTGTTAAATAGCTCCTCCCTTCCGTCCCACTCCAGTCATTCTCTTTGCCTACGTTAGTGATAGAAAGTGGTAAAGGGAGGTGTTAGTATAGATTCTGCTATTAAGAGTTTATTATTTTTAAAGTAGTACAAGATTGTGCTGCTTTGTTCCAGGGTGTAGCCGTAGTCCATATCAGTCTCTTCAGTAGAGCATTGGTGGCTTTAGAGCAATGGGAACTTGTGGGACATAATTCTTACTGCGCCTCCCATATATTAATGCTGCCCTAATCCTAATAGCCTAAGTAAGATTACTTAGGATTTATTCTTTTCCACAGGACTATGTGAGGGAGAGGACATCTCAATCCTGCTGAGCTGCCCTGCTGTTGGGCAGAATTTAAAGGTAAGTGCTGACTTTTTATTCTGCGTCTGAAATTTCAGATGAAGTGAAGCACTTTATTTAATGGGATATAACTCCTATACATTGAAGGGAGTGAATTCAAAGTGACAGCTTTTTATTTGCAGGCACTGGGGCTGAGGACATCGGTGGCTTATTTCTGGGGGCTTTTTATTGGGCTGAGTAAAGGAGACTCTTTGGTCACTTATATTTTGGCTAAGCTAAAATATACAATGTGGTAGCCAAGTTTGCCCCGAGATTTATCGTTCAGTTAGCTCCCGGTGGTGTAATGGTTGTAACATCAACCCCATTATCCTATTGGGTTAAGGCTAAGCATCATATCAAGGATAATGGCGACCGGGAGCTTGATATTGTCACGCCCACGATGGACGGAGCTGCGGGTGGTGCCAATTTGGGCTGCGCACCTAGTGGGTTAAGGCTGCATCATATCAAGGAGACCGGGAGCTTGATATTGTGACGCCCACGATGGGCGGAGCTACGGGTGGCGCCAATTTGGGCCGCGCACTCTACTCTCTAACTCCGTTTTCGGAAACAGAAGGACTCTTAACACAGTAAATAGTGGTTGCAGAGAATACAGCTACAATCCGGATCATATTGCATTCAATTATGAGAGCATATGATAGAGTCCCTGCTGAACGCAATCCGTTATGTTCCATATAAGTGGAGAAGCTAGTTGCAATGTTGTTTTTTAACTTCCATCAGCCTCCCCTTTGCAGCGACTGGAATAAAAGAACAATAAATCTAGTATATTACTGCAGTTCCGTTGTTTTTATGTTAAATTGTCGTTCTGCACTCAAAAACAAGGATGAAAATAAGGTTTCTTTCATGTAATTAACAAGAGTCCATGAGCTAGTGACGTATGGGATATACATTCCTACCAGGAGGGGCAAAGTTTCCCAAACCTTAAAATGCCTATAAATACACCCCTCACCACACCCACAAATCAGTTTTACAAACTTTGCCTCCAAGGGAGGTGGTGAAGTAAGTTTGTGCTAGATTCTACGTTGATATGCGCTCCGCAGCAAGTTGGAGCCCGGTTTTCCTCTCAGCGTGCAGTGAATGTCAGAGGGATGTGAGGAGAGTATTGCCTATTGAATGCAGTGATCTCCTTCTACGGGGTCTATTTCATAAGGTTCTCTGTTATCGGTCGTAGAGATTCATCTCTTACCTCCCTTTTCAGATCGACGATATACTCTTATATTTACCATTTCCTCTACTGATTCTCGTTTCAGTACTGGTTTGGCTTTCTACAAACATGTAGATGAGTGTCCTGGGGTAAGTAAGTCTTATTTTCTGTGACACTCTAAGCTATGGTTGGGCACTTTATTTATAAAGTTCTAAATATATGTATTCAAACATTTATTTGCCTTGACTCAGAATGTTCAACTTTCCTTATTTCCAGACAGTCAGTTTCATATTTGGGATTATGCTTTAATTATCATATTTTTCTTACCTCAAAAATTCATCCGGATCTGAAATCCTTAAATTTAAAGGTATGGAGATTGAACGCTTGATTCTTGGTCATAGAGGTTTCTCTGACTCCGTGATTAATACTATGTTACAGGCTCGTAAATCTGTATCTCGAGAGATATATTATAGAGTCTGGAAGACTTATATTTCTTGGTGTCTTTCTCATCATTTTTCTTGGCATTCTTTTAGAATACCGAGAATTTTACAGTTTCTTCAGGATGGTTTAGATAAGGGTTTGTCCGCGAGTTCTTTGAAAGGACAAATCTCCGCTCTTTCTGTTCTTTTTCACAGAAAGATTGCTATTCTTCCTGATATTCATTGTTTTGTACAAGCTTTGGTTCGTATAAAACCTGTCATTAAGTCAATTTCTCCTCCATGGAGTTTGAATTTGGTTTTGGGAGCTCTTCAAGCTCCTCCGTTTGAACCTATGCATTCATTGGACATTAAATTACTTTCTTGGAAAGTTTTGTTCCTTTTGGCCATCTCTTCTGCTAGAAGAGTTTCTGAATTATCTGCTCTTTCGTGTGAGTCTCCTTTTCTGATTTTTCATCAGGATAAGGCGGTGTTGCGAACTTCTTTTGAATTTTTACCTAAAGTTGTGAATTCCAACAACATTAGTAGAGAAATTGTGGTTCCTTCATTATGTCCTAATCCTAAGAATTCTAAGGAGAAATCATTGCATTCTTTGGATGTTGTTAGAGCTTTGAAATATTATGTTGAAGCTACGAAATCTTTCCGTAAGACTTCTAGTCTATTTGTTATCTTTTCCGGTTCTAGGAAAGGCCAGAAAGCTTCTGCCATTTCTTTGGCATCTTGGTTGAAATCTTTAATTCATCTTGCCTATGTTGAGTCGGGTAAAATTCCGCCTCAAAGAATTACAGCTCATTCTACTAGGTCAGTTTCTACTTCCTGGGCGTTTAGGAATGAAGCTTCGGTTGACCAGATCTGCAAAGCAGCAACTTGGTCCTCTTTGCATACTTTTACTAAATTCTACCATTTTGATGTATTTTCTTCTTCTGAAGCAGTTTTTGGTAGAAAAGTTCTTCAGGCAGCGGTTTCAGTTTGAATCTTCTGCTTATGTTTTTTGTTAAACTTTATTTTGGGTGTGGATTATTTTCAGCAGGAATTGGCTGTCTTTATTTTATCCCTCCCTCTCTAGTGACTCTTGTGTGGAAAGATCCACATCTTGGGTAGTCATTATCCCATACGTCACTAGCTCATGGACTCTTGTTAATTACATGAAAGAAAACATAATTTATGTAAGAACTTACCTGATAAATTCATTTCTTTCATATTAACAAGAGTCCATGAGGCCCACCCTTTTTTGTG
This sequence comes from Bombina bombina, assembly GCF_027579735.1. Lineage (NCBI taxonomy): Eukaryota > Metazoa > Chordata > Amphibia > Anura > Bombinatoridae > Bombina > Bombina bombina. The sequence goes on along the minus strand of NC_069502.1, from coordinate 123,097,292 downwards.
GTGGTTATGATTTTTTTGTATAAAGCACAATTATTCCAATTCCTTATTTTATATGCTTCGCACTTTTTTTCTTATCACCCCACTTCTTGGCTATTCGTTAAACTGATTTGTGGGTGTGGTGAGGGGTGTATTTATAGGCATTTTAAGGTTTGGGAAACTTTGCCCCTCCTGGTAGGAATGTATATCCCATACGTCACTAGCTCATGGACTCTTGTTAATATGAAAGAAATGAATTTATCAGGTAAGTTCTTACATAAATTATGTTTTTTGAGTATTAGAAGGGCAGATGAGCACCTCAGCAAGGTTTAGCTGAGGTGTGGATAGGTTCTGCATTAATTGTGTACTATTTTAGTTTATTTCTGCACATAAAAATAAAAAGTTACTTTTTAAAATTTAAAGAGACAGTAACGTTTTTTATATGTTAAATTTTATTTCAAAATTTCACTCTTTTCTGAACCTACACCTTCTAAGGCGTTTGCTGTTTAGGAGTCTGTTGACAATTGTCAAACTATGCCACAAATTTCTCCTATAGTGTCCCACAAAATTTTATGGACCACAGGCAGTGCCCTGCGATTCTTCTCTCACTCCACCTGGATTTCATGCATTATCTGTTTTTCCCATGAGGTAGAAAACAAAACATTTCTAGAGGAATTATTTCAATCATTTAGGAGTGATTGATTTAGTAGTTGCTATTCCGAATGTTTCTTCCCTATTATCTGAAAGAGGAAGATACTTCAGGAGTATCTGGGAGAGAATTCTCAGACTCAGATGGAGTAATATCTTTATCTGATCCTGAGGTGGTTTTCTTTCAGTTTTTTTAGCTTGAACACCGTCATTTGTTATTTTAGGAGGTTTTAGCTATCCTGGACGACTCCGTCACTACCGGAGTAGTCTATCCTAGTGCGTCCAGTATGTTATAACGATACCTATATTTAAGATGTTTCCCATAGCCGACTCAGCTAAGGAGGCGGGGCAAACATATTCCCTAGGGTGGAAAGAGAACTACTATACCCTTAGAGGATAGTTGTGTTTTCAGAGGTCCTATGGACAAAAAATAGTAAAGGTATGTACACGAGGGCTTACAATGGCTCCAGCTGTGTATTTTCCTACCGTCACTAGTGCGACGGCATATTGGTTTGATAAGTTGTCTGATGCTACTAGGTCAGAAACTCCCCTGGATGAAATCCAGGATAGAATAAAAGCTTTCAAATTGGCTAATTCTCAAGGGGAAGACCTTGTTGGGACCTGGCTTGACAGAAATAATCTCTTTTGAATCTTCAAAAATTTCGAGAGAAAAAAAAAAGCCATGCTGTTGAATCAAGGACAGCATGAAGGGCTTGTCCCTGATCCGGGACCGGATCCTGTAGGGGGCAGACTTTCCTTCTTTGCTCAGGCTTGGGTTCGAGAGGTTCAGGACCCCTGGGCAATAGAAATAGTGTCCCAGGGATACAACTTAGAGTTCAAAAGTTTTCCTCCCAGAGGCAGGTTTCTGCTTTCAAGATTATCTAACAAGAAGAGAGGCATTCTTACACTGTGTAGGAGACCTCTCAGACCTGGGAATGTTTGTTCCAGTACAGGAACAGGGTCTGTTGTATTTTTTTTTTTTTATATCACTCTGTTTGTGGTTCCCAAAAAAAGAGGGAACCTTCAGACCAATTTTAGATCCCAAGAGTCTAAACTAATTTCTCAGTGTACAGTCCTTCAAGATGGAAACTATTTGTTCCATTCTTCCCTTAATCCAGGAGGGTCAATTTATGACAAAAGTGGATTTAAAAGATGCGTACCTACATGTCCCTATTCACAGGGAGCATCACAAGTTCCTAAGGTTTGCCTTCCAGGACAAACACTTCCAGTTCGTGGCTCTTCCTTTCGGCCTGGGCACTGCTCCCAGAATTTTCACAAAGGTTCTGGGGTCTCTGTTGGTGGTACTTCGGTCATGGGGCATTGGAGTGGCGCCTTATCTGGACAACATTCTAGTCCAGGCGCCATCTTTTCAACTAGCAAGATCCCACACATACTGTTATCTTTCCTGAGAACTCACGGGGGGAAGGTAAATTTAGAAAAGAGTTCCCTAGTTCCAGACACAAGAGTCACCTTCTTGGGAACCATAATAGACTCCTTGTCTATGAAGATTTTTCTGACAGAAGTCAGGAAATCAAAGATTATCGATACTTTTCTAGTCCTTCAGTCCACTCCTCGGCTGTCAGTGTCAGTACATGGAGGTAATCAGGCTGATGGTGATGACAAACATCCCGTTTGCTCGGTTCCATCTCAGTCCTCTGCAGTTAAGCAAGCTCAGACAATTGAACGGAGATTATACGGATTTGTCTCCTCGAATACTACTGCTGCAGGAGACAAGGGATTCTCTTCAATGGTGATTGTCTTTGATTACTATCTTGGGTGATTGTGACAACATTCGCCAGTCTTCTAGTGTGGGGAGCAGTGTGGGGTTCCCTAAGGGCTCAGGGGGTTTGGACTCAGCCAGAGTCTGTTCTTCCTATAAACATTCTGGAGCTCAGGGCGATCTAAAGGCTCTTCTGACCTGGCCCCAGTTAGCCGCGGTCCGGTTTATCTGGTTCCAGTCGGACAACATAAACTTCTGTGGCTTACATCAGTCATCAGGGAGGAACGAGGAGACTGAGGTAACCAAAGTAATCCAGTGAGCGGAAGCTCACTCTTGCTGTCTTTCGGCAATTCTCATCCCAGGGGTGGACAATTGGCAGGCGGATTTCTTAAGCAGGCAGACTTTCATCCAGGAAACTCCAACCGGAAGTGTTCTCCAACCTGATTCTCAAGTGGGGCCAACCATAATTGGATTTCATGGCATCGGACAGAATGCCAAGCTCCCGAGATATGGATCGAGGTCCAGGGACCCCCAGGCAGAACTGATAGATGATCTGGTGGTCCCTTGGACCTGCAGTCTAGCATACCTATTTCATCCGTTTGTTATTCTTCCTCGAGTAACTGCTCAAATCAAACAGGAGAGGGCTTCGGTGATCCTCATAGCACTGGTCTGGCCTCGCATGATGGTATGCAGATCTGGGGAGATGGCATCTCTGCCACCTTGGAGACTTCCATTGAAGAAGGACCTTCTGATCAGGGGCCTTTTCTTCATCCAAATCTAGTTTCTCTGAAGCTGACTACTTGGAGATTAAATGTTTAATTTTATCCAAGTGGGGGTTTTCTGATTCGGTCATAGAGACCATGATTCAGGCTTGTAAGCCTGTAGCTAGAAGGATTTACCATAACATTTGGCATAAATATCTTTATTGGTGTGAATCCAAGGGTTACTCATGAAGTAAAGTTAAGATTCCTAGAATGTTGTCTTTTCTCCATGAAGGTTTGCATAAAGGATCATCGACGAGCTCCCTAAAGGGTCAGATCTCGGCCTTATCTATTTTGTTACACAAATGTCTGGCGTATTCCCAGATGTTCAATCTTTTTGTCAGGCCTTGGTTAGGATTAGGCCTGTGTTCAAACCAGTTACTCCTCCATGGAGTCTTAATTTAGTTCTCAAAGTTATTCAAGGGGCTCCGTTTGAGCCTATGCATTCATTAGATATTGAGTTATCTTGGAAAGTTGTATTTCTTGTTGCTATTTCTTCTGCTCGTAGAGTATCAGAGCTTTCGGCATTGCAGTACGAGTCTCCTTATCTTCTTTTCCATTCAGATAAGGTAGTTTTACGTACTAAATTAGGATTTCTTCCTAAGGTTGGTTCTGATCGGAACATTAATCAGGAGATTGTTGTTCCTTCTTTGTGTCCTAATCCTTCTTCTCAGAAGCAACAACTTCTACACAATTTGGAGGTGGTCTGTGCTTTAAGGTTTTACTTGCAGGCGACTAAGGATTTCCGTCAGTCGTCTTCTTTGTTTGTCATTTTCTCAGGAAAACGTAAGGGACAGAAAGCTACGGCTACTTCTCTTTCTCTTTGGCTGAGGAGTATCAAACGTTTTGCTTATGAGACTGCTGGACAGCAACCTCCTGAGAGAGTTACGGCTCCTTCCACGAGGGCCATTGCTTCCTCTTGGGCATTCAAAAATGAAGCTTCTGTGGAACAGATTTGCAAGGCTGCAACTTGGTCCTCTCTGCACACTTTTTAAAAATTCTACAAATTTGATACTTTTGCCTCGGCTGAGGCTGCTTTTGGGAGAAAGGTTCTTCAAGCAGTGGTGCCTTCCATTTAGGTACCCTGTCTTGTCCCTCCCGTATCATCTGTGTACTCTAGTTTGGGTATTGGATCCCATTAGTAATTAAGATGATCCGTGGACTCATCATGTTTTAAAAAAGAAAATGTATGCTTACCCTGTTCTTGTAAGACAGGGTGTTGGTTATTATAAACTTCAGACACCTCTGTACCTTGGCTTTTCCTTTCTTTCCTTAACTTCGGTCAAATGACTGGAGTGGGACGGAAGGGAGGAGCTATTTAACAACTCTGCTGTGGTGCTCTTTGCTGCCTCCTGCTGATCAGGAGGTGAATATCCCATTAGTAATTAAGATGATCCGTGGACTCATCGTATCAAAGAAATACATTTATCAGGTAAGCATAAATGTTCTTTTTTAAATTTTATTTAATAGTGTTTTGGAGGACAAAATGTTGCCCCATTCAAGATTTCAAGATAGACAGTTTTGGTCAGCTGTTAAAGTAAGTAACAACATATATTTTCTTACCTTTAACTTATGCAAGACTTGCAGCTCCTGAGCAAGACTTTACCTCTGTGTTCAACTCCATTGCAAAGGTTAATAAAAACCTAGTTATTTAGGGCCACTAATGTAAAAATGCTCTAACAAATTACAGTATATCATGTTTGTAGTGGTACATCCCTTTAAGGGATAACTGCTCACTGGAAAAAAAATAGCTCCTTATTTTTTATTTATTTTTAGAGACAGTTAAGTCGGAATTGAACTTTAATAGTTGAGAGAGAGCAAGTAATTTTAATTAACTTACTAATTTACTTTAGTTCTCAAATTTACTGTGTTCTCCTTGTATCCTTTTTCGAAAAGTAAACCTAGATAGGCTTATAGAAGCTCTGGAGCACACACATGTTCTACATTGTTGCAAATACTGCAGTCATAGAGTGCTAAGGACTCGTGTAAGAAATTACCGTTCTTTGTGACAAAATCAAAGCATAAACACAAGTGATTAATACAAAGATGTTCGTGTTTAGAAAATTAAACCTAATCTGTTACATGAGTTGTGTAGAAGAAAAATGACAAACATTCAAAGTGAAAAAAAAATACACTACCATAACCATTTCTTGCACATGCATATTTCTGAACTCCTGTGAACCTACCTATGTTTACTGTTCAACAAAGGATACAAAGAGAACAAGTCAAATATGATAAAGTAAATTAGAAAGTTGATTAAAATTGCATGCTCTATTTGAATCATGAAAGTTTAATTTTGACTTTATGGTCACCCAGCGTCGCTCAGCAATTTATTTAAAAGAAGAAAAGAAAAGTTATATAGATTTGTCTACATAATAAAGCATGTTTATGTTTGCTTGGTATATACAGTTAAATTAACAGAAACTCATTTTCTATGTAACTTTACTAAAAATATGCTTACAATTTTATTTTGAGGTGTGATTTTTAGCATAAATGTTTGTAGAATTCAATGTGGCCCCCACAATTCTACTGTTAGTAACTGGCACTTCATACAAAATAGTTTGTCTCTGGTCTAGAATTTGGAGGTCTATAAAGCTATAGTTAGTACATTTTCATTCTTGTGACCAAGTGGCTCTCGCATATTCAGACCTTGTAAAGAAATAACTTCTTAAAATAAAGCTGCCTTTCTATCTCCTCAATACAGTGGTTTTGTTACACCACAGTGCATACCAGGGGTCGACAAAGTGGCTCCCTGGATTTGTCGAGCCCTGGTGTATACTATCACCTTGCCTGACCATCCCTGTCCTACAAAATGGAACATGTTCATAAATTACTACTATTCTTTTTTTCAGATGCTACGTAATGTTCTCAGTTGGGATGGATTTCTTGAAGAGACAACATTGCAGGAGCTCGGTCTTGACAAATTACTTAATCGCTACCTATTATTAGTACTTCTAAATACTCAGCCAGGAGTAGAGTGTGTCAATAAATGCAGCAAGGTAACTAATCTACACTCTCTCTGCAACCGTGGCTAGACTGTTATCCGACGGACATTTGTGCAATGGATAATAATCCGATAGACAAGTGTCTGTCGGATAACAGTCCGGCCGTGAATTTTACTTTATCTCTAGAATAAATGATCATTGTAAGAAATATATACAGTAAATTAACATTGTAAATGTCGCCAAACAAAACTGAGATGAACATACCTTGTTTAAAACAATAAATCATATTTATTTAAAAAAAAATAAACCCGAGCACACAAGAGAACTTAGACAAATATGAAGAAATCATGCTTTAAACAGAAACATTAACAGTAAGACCTTGTAGAAGTCTGTTAAAAGCACATTGTGGGGGGTGGGACCCATAGTTGGGTTCCCAGAGGTGGTTGAGGCGCCCGAGGCACTGATTATAACAGAGCACTCTGGAGCGTATCTACCCTCGTCTGAATTCGGAATATGGTCTCTCGGACAACTGTATCAGCTGTGAAAAAATTAACACTTAGTCCCATGTTACTTGATGAATCCTTTTAAAATGGAGAGATCTTGCACACTATTAAATACACCAATGATATTTTTATACCTTATTCTTAAAAGGTCTGATTTATAACTACAGCCATCAGCCTTTATTCATAATGTCGGGTTTGTGTTGTTCTTTCTGCTAAACGTATACATAAGGTTAATGACTACATATTTCTATAATACACAGTTCAATTTTAGTTTTGCAAGTTTTTCTGTTTAAGGAAGCGAAGTGGTTCAGTATGTTGTGCCTTTCCTTCTGCAGGTGGTAGAATGTCTGCCACAGAGTTGGTTCCGAGGTCTTCAGAGTGGATCATCCATCCCTCGTTTGGCAAATTTCAGCAAACACATCCTGCAGTGTGTACACGCGCTGCACAAAACTAATGAACGGTAAGTTATACAGTATAATATACTTACCGCACTTAACTTATCAATACATTATTTTCATGTTGTACAAGCGTTGTTCACCAAGTAGAGCACAGTTAAGTGCCCTCAAGAAAAGCTATTAAAGGACCACTCAATTAAGTAGAATTGCATAATTAAGAGGTACATAATTAAAAGACAATGCAATAACACCTACTCTGAATTTCAAATAAGCATTAGATTTTTTTTTTTTTCTTTTAGGCAAATTTTATTTTTCTCCTTGTTTTCCGGCCCACTATATCATATGACAGACATCAGCTAATCTCAGACTAGTATACGTATACCCTGTGAGCTTGTGCACATGCTCAGTGGGATCTTGTTCCCCAGAAAGTGTGTATATAAAAAGACTGCAACATTTGATAATGGAAGTAATTGGAAAGTGTCTTAATAACTGCATGTTCTGTCTGAATCATAAAAGTTTATTTTCTTCTTAAATGGAAAGAGTCCACTGCTGCATTCATTACTTTTGGGAAATAAGAACCTGGCCACCAGGAGGAGGCAAAGACAACCCAGCCAAAGGCTTAAATACTCCTCCCACTCCCCTCACCCCCAGTCATTCTTTGCCTTTCATCCCAGGAGGTTGGCAGAGAAGTGTCAGAATTTTTGTTTTTGTCTCTTATGGAGGGTAGTACTCTTCGGCATGGGACAGGAGTTTTAAGTAGTCCTGTAAGTCTCTCAGTGAGAACTTGGATGAAAGTTAGAGTCTGGAGATGCAGGGAGAGTCTTTCTGCGAAACCATCCTGACTCATATTAAGAGCTCCTCAAGCAATTGGCGTTGTCAAACTTTGCTCCGCTGCCTGCTTTCTTCTCTTAAGTCCATGGCGGAGGTGATGCCACTATTCATCACACTTGAAAGGCTGTGTTCCTGTTCCACGGCGTAAATTCCGGTAAGATTGTTTAATTTTACTTTATCATTGATGTACTGTAATGTGAATGTTTTCTGGGGAGGCTACACACCTTTGCGGGTCTAACTATATGACATAAGGGTCTCAGTGAGTCTCTTTTAGTATCTTGGAATCGAGGGTTAATATCTCCTGAGGGGGGTTATTGAACAGGGGGGTTTATAATCATGAATATGTGATTCAACCTGCTTATGTGTGATGTTTATGGGCTTGTGGTTGGAACTTTGAGGCCTTTGGAAGTGACGCAGCCTTTTAATTGGGCGAGCTCTTTTTGACTGTACGGTTCACCTTGTGTTTGGGCGTGGTTACGCTCCGTTCCCCATTCCTGACCGTGTGGCAACGGAGATATTCTAGTCCGCAGGGGTCTGGTCATAGGAGATGGTGAGTGCCCCAGCCATTATGGGTGTCAGGTGCTGTTTTTGTTTTAATACTTTAGTCCATATTGATATTTCCTCTATCCAGTTATGGAGGACTCTGAGGCTGAGACTGTGCTAAATTCAGATTTAGTTACGGAGGATTCTGATACCAAGACTATTTTAATTTCAGATTCTGTGTCCGGTTATGACTCCGTATTGGCCTTTTATACACATGTCGACCAGTTTTGTTCCGTATGCCATATGAGATCGTCTGGTTCCTCGGGCTTGGGGAATCAGGGGACTACTGAGCCATCAGTCTCTGGGGGCCCTGTCCTCCAAGAGGCGAGTTCACCTACCAATTCATACTTCTACACATGTAGGTAACACAGTTACCTACATGTGTAGCTGGCGGGCTTTGTGACCCGTGCCACTGGTGAGTGGTTTGGCCTTCAGTTTTTGACTCCTGTATGGTCCTATGGGGCTTGATCCAACAGCTTGTATGGATAGCTGTCAAGCATGGGAAAGGTTTTGTTTTTGAAAAAAATTGCAGATTTTGGCACCTTTAAGGTGTTGCGTGTCAGCTGTTTCTCGTGTATCTAGATATGGCTCTTACTCTAGGCCGCGTAAGGTCTGTCTGAGTTATGAGACTTTTGGGTCTTCTTCCATTGTTCCGGGTGGTTTAAATCGCTTTTTGGGGATCTGTGTTCTGGATGTTAGTTGATCTCTGTGGGGATTTGTTTAGCTCGGGTGTTCCCAGAGCTGGGAAGGTTTGGCACCTTTTCTCTGCCCTGTGTCCTCTGCCTGTGTGGAGGTGATGGGGAGACTAGCCCTGCTAGTAGGTTTTTGGGAACTTCGAGGTATCCCTTCTGTTGTCCTGTGGCCTTGTGAATACTATTCATTTGACTTCTAGCCTTGCTCCTTGGAGAGTTGGACTTTATCTAGGGGTGGTTCCTAGTCCATTGGTCGGAGCTGTAGAGTTCTCTGCAATGTCCGGATTTTCTGGGTATGCTCCATTGCTTTTTGGCCAGTCAAAGTGTTTAGTTCCAGGGTATAGTTGCCTGAACTATTAGATACCCGGACCTGTTTTTTCTTCCTGAGTCTTCCTCTTTCGGAGGCTTCACTCCTGTCCCAGTTTTGGGCCTTGAGGACGGTTATTGCCCTTCTGGCCTCTTCCCTTTTTTCTTTAAGGGATATTCGCTTCTGAGTCCTTACTAGGGGCTTCTCCTGGTCGGGAAGTGGAAGGTGGACTTGGTTCCACGTCAGACTGTGGGGCCTTGTTTTGATAGATCCTTGAGTCTATGGCCTTGTTTGTTTTCAGAGTTGGGTTGTACTTGTACTCTGGGTGGATGGCTCTGTCATCTTTACGCTCGTTCCTGTGCCAGTTTCAAGATTCTTTGTTCCCTTGTATTGGGGCCAAGCTGGGTCTGCAGGTCAGGATGCCTCAGCGGTCTATGGGTCACAGTATCCTTTGGGATGTGTGAGCTTGCTGAGTCTATTCTGTTAGCTCAGTCTGCTAGGAGATGGGTTTCCTTTCTCCTTGCTCCTTTGACTGGAGACTGTTTCCTCTTCCTTCGGGTTCTGAGGGTAATTTCTCCTTCCCGGGGGGCCTCGATGGAGGCTTTGTGTTCCCTTTTTTAGGGACATGTGAGTAGGTCTGGCGGCTTTGGTTGCCTGGAGCGTGCCCTCTGTTGGGGGATGTTTTGTGCGGTCTGTTTCTTGATGACTGCTTCTTTTTCTTCCTTGCACTGTGGCTACTCTGCGAGGTCTACTCGGCTTTCTTGCTTTTGAGGTTGATAAGATGAGCAGCGCATTGAGTCCCTTAAGGGGGATCAGCCGCGTTTTACAAGGACATTCATGTTTAACTCCCTCTGTGTTCTTAAACTTGGGTTTTCGCTTGGGTCTATTACGCGCTCTCTCATGGTCGAATACTTGAGTATTCTATGGGCAGGCGCTGGGAGAACTTTGCCTCTTTAGTTGCGTTCCATGCTTGCAGGATTTTGGGGAGATGTCTTTTCGGTCTCCTTGCCCGGTATTTTCCCGGGTTTCGCTTGATATAGGCGTGACCTCCTTCCCTGTTTGGGTTCATTTGGGTCTCTGATTACTGGGCCCACTCTTGGAGGTGCTGTTTTTATACATTGAGGGACTTTTCTGCTCCTCGGTTCTCCTTTGCATTGTTCCCTTTGGGGATTTTGGCGGTGAGTGGTGGGGGACCATCTGTTGGGCGACGGTGTCTCTTGGTACTGTTGGTCCAGTTGAGTCCATTTTGCAGTCTCTAATTTGGCTCTGGACTGGCTGCGAGTCAGTGTCACTGGGGCTTTTCCTTTGAAAAAAAAATTCTCGGCTTCGGTCAAAACAGGATTGTTATTGAGAAAAGGTTTAGGCCTGGTGCCCTCAGTATGGGCCGACTATTGTACCCTCCCATCTTGGCATTCAGTGTCCTCTATAGCTTGGGTATTGTTTTCCCAAAAGTAATGAATGCAGCTGTGGACTCTTTCCATTTAAGAAGAAAAACATAAATTATGCTTACCTGATAATTTCCTTTTCTTCTGATGGAAAGAGTTGACAGCTCCCCGCCCGTCATTTTATGTTGGGCGTCGTCATTATTCTTCTGGCACCTTTCACCCTGATATTTCTCCTACTGTTCCTTGTTCCTCTGCATAATAACTGAGGGATGAGGGGAGTGGGAGGAGTATTTAAGCCTTTGGCTGGGTTGTCTTTGCCTCCTCCTGGTGGCCAGGTTCTTATTTCCCAAAAGTAATGAATGCAGCTGTGGACTCTTTCCATCGGAAGAAAAGGAAATGATCGGGTAAGCATACTTGATGTTTTTGACTTGAGTGTCTTTTTAATGATACTATACAGTGGGGCAAAAAAGTATTTAGTCAGCCACCAATTGTGCAAGTTCTCCCACTTAAGAAGATGAGAGAGGCCTGTAATTTTCATCATAGGTATACCTCAACTATGAGAGACAAAATGTGGAAACAAATCCAGACAATCACATTGTCTGATTTGGAAATAATTTATTTGCAAATTATGGTGGAAAATAAGTATTTGGTCAATATCAAAAGTTCATCTCAATACTTTGTTATATATCCTTTGTTGGCAATGACAGAGGTCAAACGTTTTCTGTAAGTCTTCACAAGGTTGTCACACACTGTTGCTGGTATGTTGGCCCATTCCTGCATGCAGATCTCCTCTAGAGCAGTGATGTTTTGGGGTTGTCGCTGGGCAACACAGACTTTCAACTCCCTCCAAAGGTTTTCTATGGGGTTGAGATCTGGAGACTGGCTAGGCCACTCCAGGACCTTGAAATGCTTCTTACGAAGCCACTCCTTTGTTGCCCGGCCGGTGTGTTTGGGATCATTGTCATGCTGAAAAACCCAGCCACGTTTCATCTTCAATGCCCTTGCTGATGGAAGGAGGTTTGCACTCAAAATCTCACGATACATGGCCCCATTCATTCTTTCATGTACACGGATCAGTCGTCCTGTTCCCTTTGCAGAGAAACAGCCTCAAAACATGATGTTGCCACCCCCATGCTTCACAGTAGGTATGATGTTCTTTGGTTGCAACTCAGCATTCTCTCTCCTCCAAACATGACGAGTTGTGTTTCTACCAAACAGTTCTACTTTGGTTTCATCTGACCATATGACATTCTCCCAATCCGCTTCTGGACCATCCAAATGCTCTCTAGCATACTTCAGATGGCCCGGACATGCACTGGCTTAAGCAGGGGGACACGTCTGGCACTGCAGGATCAAAGTCCCTGGCGGCGTAGTGTGTTACTGATGGTAGCCTTTGTTATGTTGGTCCCAGCTCTCTGCAGGTCATTCACTAGGTCCCCCTGTGTGGTTCTGAGATGTTTTCTCACCATTCTTGTGATCATTTTGACCCCACGGGGTGAGATCTTGCGTGGAGCCCCAGATCGAGGGAGATTATCAGTGGTCTTGTATGTCTTCCATTTTCTAATTATTGCTCCCACAGTTGATTTCTTCACACCAAGCTGCTTGCCTATTGCAGATTCAGTCTTCCCAGCCTGGTGCAGGTCTACAATTTTGTTTCTGGTGTCCTTCGACAGCTCTTTGGTCTTCACCATAGTGGAGTTTGGAGTGTGACTGTTTGAGGTTGTGGACAGGTGTCTTTTATACTGATAACAAGTTCAAACAGGTGCCATTAATACAGGTAATGAGTGGAGGACAGAGGAGTCTCTTAAATAAGAAGATACAGGTCTGTTAGAGCCAGAAATCTTGCTTGTTTGTAGGTGACCAAATACTTATTTTCCACCATAATATGCAAATAAATTCTTTCCAAATCAATGTGATTGTCTGGATTTGTTTCCACATTTTGTCTTTCATAGTTGAGGTATACCTATGATGAAAATTACAGGCCTCTCTCATCTTCTTAAGTGGGAGAACTTGCACAATTGGTGGCTGACTAAATACTTTTTTGCCCCACTGTATTTGTTCTTATGGTCATAATAACAGTCTGACTGTTTTGCACTAAAGGCTTATATATATATATATATATATATATATATATATATATATATATATATATATATATATATATATATATATATATATATATATATATATATATAAAATTCAAAGTTAAACTTTATGGTTTAGATAGAGCATGCAATTTTAAGAGGCTTCAATTTAATTATATTTAATTTTTGTTCTGTTGGTATTCTTTGTTGAATAGCAAAGCTAGGTAGGCTCTGGAGCAGCATTGCTCTACTGGGAGATATCTAGTGATTTGGTGGCTATGCACATATACCTCTTGTCATTGGCTCACCAGCACTGAGGATTTCTTATAAATCTGAATGCAACTGAAAATAAAAACTAACCCATATAGTTAGGGCCGCCATCAGGGGGTGAAAGGGGTGACTCCTGTCAGGGGCCCGGGGGCCCCGCGGGGCAAGCACAACTATTGAGCGTGGGAAATGTCATTACAAGGAGTAAAGTATTGGCATTTGAGAGGATTTGAGTGTGCACTAAACCACTATGTACAGTGTGAGACAGACTTGGCACTAGTTTGTGCCTGAGTCAGACAACTTTTATTTGCAGAGGAGGTAGGACTTACTTAGTAAATGTTTTTTATTTCTTTGTGCAATTTCAGATTGTATCTTCAGTGTGGTATTTCTATGGTGGGTCCATAAAAACACATTTTCTTTTGTATGGCATGTAGAGTTCACTACGTCATTTCAATTACTCGGGATATTCAACTCCTGGTCAGCAGGAGGAGGCAAAGAGAACCCCAGCAAAGCTGTTAAGTGTAACTTCCCTTACCCATAATCCCCAGTCATTCTCTTTGCCTCAGTCAATGGAGGATGTGCGAAGTTGGTGTCTGAAGATAATTAATCCTTTTATGGGTACTCTTCCCTGCAAGTAAGGATTGGGGTCTAGCTGTGTCCATGTCAATCTCTTTAGTAAGAGTAGTGGTGGCTTTTAGCAGTTAGAAGGCGGCAAGGTAGTCTTTGCTTTACTTTATATAAATCTGAATGCAACTAAAAATAAAAACTAACCCATATAGTTAGGGCCGCCATCAGGGGGTGAAAGGGGTGACTCCTGTCAGGGGCCCGGGGGCCCCGCGGGGCAAGCACAACTATTGAGCGTGGGAAATGTCATTACAAGGAGTAAAGTATTGGCATTTGAGAGGATTTGAGTGTGCACTAAACCACTATGTACAGTGTGAGACAGACTTGGCACTAGTTTGTGCCTGAGTCAGACAACTTTTATTTGCAGAGGAGGTAGGACTTACTTAGTAAATGTTTTTTATTTCTTTGTGCAATTTCAGATTGTAACTTCAGTGTGGTATTTCTATGGTGGGTCCATAAAAACACATTTTCTTTTGTATGGCATGTAGAGTTCACTACGTCATTTCAATTACTCGGGATATTCAACTCCTGGTCAGCAGGAGGAGGCAAAGAGAACCCCAGCAAAGCTGTTAAGTGTAACTTCCCTTACCCATAATCCCCAGTCATTCTCTTTGCCTCAGTCAATGGAGGATGTGCGAAGTTGGTGTCTGAAGATAATTAATCCTTTTATGGGTACTCTTCCCTGCAAGTAAGGATTGGGGTCTAGCTGTGTCCATGTCAATCTCTTTAGTAAGAGTAGTGGTGGCTTTTAGCAGTTAGAAGGCGGCAAGGTAGTCTTTGCTTTACTTTTAACATTTTGCTACCCCTTTGCAGAAAGCCAGAGTTGGTTACTCTGTTCTCCCGGTCAAGGACCTGTAGTAAAAAGAGAGAACTACCAGTCACACCTTAGTAGCTGTTGTCTGCCCGGCAGCTGTATCCAGGTAAGTGCTCTTTTCCTTCTAGGTTTTGATGGTCAGCATTTCTGAGGTTAAAGTGGTTTTGGTGAATGAAAGCCCAGTTTTTAAAAATACTATTAAAAACGGGCACTTTCATTCATCAAAGTTTAGAAAGCAGCTGTTTTGTTTAAAAACTTACCTTTCTTCTTTTCACAGCCGGAGCAGCTTCCTCTCTTCACACGTCGGCAATGACTAATCCAGCTTCCTCCAATCATGGCATAGCCTCAGGCAATGACTCCCCTGGGGGGAAAGCCGTGATTGGAGGATGCCGGATTAGTCATTGCTGACATGTGAAGAGAGGAAGCTTCTCTGGCTGTGAGAAGAACAAAGGTAAGTTTTTAAACAAAGCAGCTGCTTTCTAAACTTTGATGAATGAAAGTGCCCCTGATTTTAATAGTATTTTTAAAAACCGGGCTTTCATTCATCAAAGTTTACCTTCACTTTAACCCTCAACTGGATCGATTTTGGGACAGTATATTATCATAATTAAGGATAATGGTTTTGGGCAGCTTTATTAGCACTATGGTGTTTGAAAAAAATAAAAAGTGTACATATTGTGTGTTTAAAACTTTTTATCTCAAAAGACACTGAAGGGAGAAATAAGGGATATTAATGATCTCAAGGGGGCAGGAGATAACTTGGCTGAGGGAAATAAGGGATATTTATTTTCCTTTATATAATTCGGGCTATCAGAGTTGAGTTTAGATTTTTTTTTAAAAAATTCAGTTTAGCAGCCGTTTTTTATTTTGCACACTTTTCTTATGTTGCGCACTTTATTTCAGGCTGATCACGTGACATCCTCACTTCCGGTTTTAAGGAGCGGAGTTTTCTGTCAGTGTCGGCTCTGCTGTAGCTTGTTGGATCAGAGTTCACCTATAGAGGAGATAGATTTTCCTCTTACTAGTGGGATTTTCTATCTGGATCTTCAGAGTGTGTGAACCTATATAGTAATGGTAGGAGCCTCAGGGTCTGAGGTTTTCTTATTTTTGGAGACACTATTCTATTTTATATTTAGGTCTCTGGTGTATTATTATTATTTTTTATATATATATATATATATATATATATATATATATCTCATACAATTTTTTTTTTTTTTGTGGGACTTGATTCTTTAGCTATGGACCCTGAACAGGAGCAAACTATTAATATATGGATAAGTGCTTGCTTTGTTTAGAGGCCCAAATTGTTCTTCCTATGCAATTCTGTTCCACTTGCTTAGCAAAGCCTTTAAAATTTAAGGACAAGTTACTCTCCTCTGAGCCAAATATCTCTCAGGATGATACTGTGCGTAGTATGCCTCAGCTTTCTCCTCAAACGTCCCAAGCTTTAGTGGTTTGTAACCCTGTGCCTTCTGTTTCCTCACACCCTCCTGGGGGTGTTTATGTACGAGGAGATTTTGCCGCGCAGATAACGTCTGCAGTATCTGCGGCATTGTCTGCCTTTCCTCCTCAGGGTAAACGCAAGAGGAAATCTAGACATTTGTCTACTAGTAAGGTTTCTGACCCCTCTAAATCTGCGCTGGTCAACCTTTCTCATATGTCTGATGAGGAGGATACTTCGGTAGCCTCTGAAGGTGAGATTTCAGAATCTGACACACTGGTAAAAAAAAGCTTCTGAATCTGAAGAAGTTAATTTCCGTTTCAAGCTTGAACATCTTTGGTTGCTTCTGAAGGAAGTTCTAGCTACTTTGGATGATTCTGAACCTTAGGTTGCTGTCAACCCTAAGAAGTCCTCTAAACTTAATAGAGTTTGATTCCAGATAAGATGTCTGAAATTATTGCACAGGAATGGGATAAACTTGGGGTTCCGTTTTCCCATTCCCCTGTTTTTAAAAAAGATGTTTCCTGTTGCTGACTCCATTCGGAATTCATGGCGCATTGTGCCTAAAATAGAGGGAGCTAGCTCTACTCTAGCTAAAAGAACTACCATTCCTATAGAGAATAGTTGTTCTTTTAAGGATCCAATGGATAAGAAGCTTGAGGCTTACTTAAAAAAGATGTATATCCATCAAGGATTACATTGGCAACCTGCAGCAAATATTGCCACTGTTGCGGGAGCGGCATCATATTGGTGCAATGCCTTGTCTGATCTGATTTTAGAAGAGACTACGGTAGACGAGATCCAAGACAGGATCAAAGCTCTTAAACTGGCTAATACCTTTATCTGTGATGCAGACATGCAGGTATTTAGACTGGGAGCTAAGATGTCTAGCTTCACTATTTTAGCTGGCAGAGCTCTGTGGTTAAAATCTTGGTCGGCTGATGTTTCTTCAAAGGCCAAGCTTTTGACTTTACCTTACAAGGGTAAAACTTTGTTTGGGCCTGGTCTGGTGGAGATCATTTCAGAGATTACGGGTGGAACGGGATCTTTCCTTCTTCAGGATAAGAAGAACAGACTGAAGGGTCGACATACTTCTAATTTCCATCTAATACGAAGAGAGTCCACGGCTTCATTCATTACTTGTGGGAAATACAGAACCTGGCCACCAGGAGGAGGCATAAACACCTCAGCCAAAGGCTTAAATTCCTCCCCCACTCCCCTCATCCCCCAGTCATTCTTTGCCTTTCGTCACAGGAGGATGACAGAGAAGTGTCGGAAGATTTCAGAATAGTTTGGAGGGTAGTTCTCTTCGGAATGGGACTGGAGTTAAGTAGTCCTGTCAGCCTCTCAGTGAGCATGGATGAAAGTTAGAGTCTGGAGATGCAGGGAGAGTCTTTCTGCGAAACCATCCTGACTCATATTAACAGCTCCTTAAGCAATCTGTGTTGATGAGATTCACTGCCTGCTTTCTTCATTCAAATCCATGTCAGGAGTGCTGCTACACACTGTCAAACTTGAGGCCGTGTTCCTCTTCCACGGCGTTGATTCTGGTAAGATCGTTTTATTTTTATATCCATAATGATAACCCAAGAAGACAGGGTCACAGTGTGGCTCCTTTATCTGTATAGAATCAAGGGTTATTATCCCTGGAAGGTGATTAAACAGGGGGGATGTATACATAATGTGTGTTATTGTGTTTTGCTGTGACATGTGTGAGATGTGGCTCTCGCAATGTGGAACAGTCAGGTTTTTCCTTCCTTGATACTACGCAACCCGCTTAGTTGGCGTGCTTTTTTCCTGCGGGGGAGGTCCTGCCTGGTACCATGTGACCAGGTGTGACCTCTTTCTCTTCCTTTCCTGACCGTCTGTTGCAGGAAACTTTTACTAGGTTTCTCTGTGGGCCTGGGTCATAGGAGGTGGGGAGTTCCCCGTCCATTGGTAGTATAAAGGTGCCATTCAATCCTTTTCTGTAGTCCTTTATTAAAGCGCAAGCTATGGAGGACTCTGATATGTTAGAGGGTACTCCTTCTTTAACTAACACTAATGCCTGTGTTTATTGTGAAGAGGTTTTGGTACCTCCACCTGCTCAATTATCTTCCACATGCCTCGATAAAATAGTGATATCTAAAGAAATAAAATGTTTAGTACCACTGAGCCGTCCACCTCTGAGGGGTCTCCATCCCATGAGGTACGTTCCCTACATTCATCTCTGATTACACATGCAGCTCCCCAGTGCACTTCTAATCCACCTATGGGAGGGGCCACGTTGCCGCCCGATTTTGCTGAGCAGTTGCAAATGGAGGTTGCTGCTGTCATTAGTGCTTTACCTTGCCCGGCCAAGAGCAACAGAAAGGTTAAACATTGCTATCCTTCCCAGGGGTCATCTACTCCGTTGGATGTATCTTAGACTAGATTATCAGCGGATGCTGAGGATTCCGATACTTCGGAGTCCTCTCCCTCTGGGTCGGAATCTGCAGCCTCTAGGCCTCCAGCTGCAGAGAAACCAGACTTTAGGTTTAGGTTGGAGAACTTACGCTTTTTGTTAAGAGGTGTTAGCGACTTTAGAGGTTCCGGAACCAAAACTACCGGAGGAACCTTCTATTACTAAGATGGATAAGGTTTAGGAGGACAGGGGTAGTGCCCCAGACCTCCCCGGTTCCCGCGAAGATGGCAAATATTATCAAGAACGAATGTGAGAGAATGGGATAGTCTTTCTCCCCTTCTTCCTTTAAAAAATTGTTCCCGGTTCCAGATTCTCAACTAGTTATGGGGATCTGTCCCTAAGGTGGATGGAGCTATCTCCACACTCGCTAAGCGCACCACTATCACCACTATCCCGCTTGAGAATAGTTAATCGTTTAAGATGTTTCAGCACACTGGGTTTGTTTTTCAACCTGCATCCGCGGTGGCGGGAGCCGCTACCTATTGGTACGACTCTGTCAGAGATGATCGAGGTGGAGACTCCTCTCGATGAAGACTCCTCTCGATGAAATTCATGAAAGAATTAAGGCCCTGAGGGTTGCTAATTTGTTTATTTGTGATGCTAATATGCAGATTATCCGCTTGAATGGTAAGACATAAGGCTTTTCTGTTCTGGCCCGGAGGGCCCTGTGGTTGAAGTCATGGTCGGCTGGCATGATACCCAAATCTAGATTACTATCCCTTCCATTTAGGGGAAAGATTCTTTTTGGTCCAGGCCTGGACTTGATCATATCCACGGTCACAGGGGGCAAGGGTGCCTTTCTTCTGCAGGATAAAAAGAATAAACCTAAGGGTCCTAATTTTCATCCCTTTCGTTCGAACAAATCCCAACGACCGCAATCTGCCGCGAAGCCCGAGCAGTCCAAGGGATCTTGGAAACCATCTCAGTCTTAGAATAAATCCAAACAGAGCAAAAAGCCCGCCGAGACAAAATAGGCATGAAGGGCGGCCCCCGATCCATCTCTGGATCTAGTAGGGGGCAGACTCTCTCTTTTCGTGGAGGCTTGGTTGAGAGACGTTCAGGATCCTTTGGTTCTGAAAGTTGTTGCCCAGTGTTACAGGATAGGTTTTAAGACCCATCCTCCCAGGGGAAGATTTATCTTGTCAAATCTCTCATCAATTCCAGAAAAAAGGAATGCCTTTCTAGGGTGTGTGAGGGATCTCTCCTCTCTAGGAGTAAGAGTACCGGTACCGCTAGCAGAAAGGGGTCTAGGGTACTATTCAAACCTTTTCGTTGTACCAAAGAAAGAGGGCACGTTTCGCCCAATTCTAGACTTAAAGTGCTTAAACAAGTTTCTTTCGGTTCCATCATTCAAAATGGAAACAATAAGGTCCATACTGATCCTAGTTCAAGAGGGCCAGTTTATGACCACAATAAACTTGAAGGACGCTTGCCTTCATGTTCCAAACCACAAGGATCACTTCAGGTTCTTAAGGTTTGCCTTTCTGGATCAGCACTTAGTTAGTAGCTCTTCCCTTCGGGTTGGCTACAGCTCCAAGAATCTTCACGAAGGTTCTGGGTGCTCTGCTCGCGGTAGCGAGATCCAGAGGGATTGCAGTGGCTCCTTATCTGGACGAAATTCTGGTTCATGCTCCGTCCTGCCAGTTGGCAGAGGATCATTTGAGAATTTTTCTCCTTCTGCAATCTCATGGTTGGAAGGTGAACTCAGGGAAGAGTTCTCTGGTTCCCAGTACCAGAGTGGAGTTCCTGGGCATGATAATAGACTCTATTGCCATGAAGATATTCCCAACAGACAAGAGACGTTGCAAGATTGTCTCCAGTTGTCTTGCCCTTCAATCCTCCTCAAGGCCATCAGTGGCCCGGGCATGGAGGTGATTAGGCTCATGGTATCCACTATAGATGTCATTCGCCAGGTTCCATCTCCGGCCTCTTCAGCTGTGCATGCTGAAGCAGTGGAACGGCGATCATTCGGAAGTTGCCCTGTCGCAGGGATCTGCTGGTACAGGGCCCCTTTGTGCATCAGAATCTAGATTCTCTGAGGCTGACTGCGTGGTGATTAAACGCTTGGTCTTAGCCAGAAGAGGTTTTTCTGAGAGGGTGATTGATACTCTCATTCAAGCCAGAAAACTGGTGACCCGTCGCATCTATCATAAGGGAGGACCTACTTACTCTGGTGTGAGCCTCGTGGATATTCCTGGCATAAGGTCAGGTTATCAAGAATTCTTTCCTTCCTCCAGGTCGGTCTGTAGAAGGGACTTGCCGCAAGTTCCTTAAGGGGATAGATTTAGTCTTTATCTGTGCTGTTACACAAGAAGCTCACTGAGGTCCCTGATATTCAGTCTTTTGTTCAGGCTCTGTCCAGGATCAGGCCTGTGTTTAGACATTCCGCTCCTTCTTGGAGTTTGAATCTGGTTCTGAAGGTTTTGCATGGGCCTCCGTTCGAGCCTATGCATTCTCTTGACATCAAGACTCTGTCTTGCAAGGTTCTTTTTTTTCTGGCCATTGCTTCAGCACGCAGAGTGTCTGAATTAGCGGCCTTGCAATGTGAGCCTCCTTATCTGGTTTTCCATGCAGATAAGGCTGTTCTTCAAGCTGGATTGTGTTTTCTTCCTAAGGTTGTGTCTGATCGCAACATTAATCAGGAAATTGTGGCCCCTTCCTTGTGTCCTAAATCGTCTTCTTCAAAGGAACGGTTACTTCAAAATTTGGATGTGGTTCGAGCCTTGAAATTCTATCTTCAGGCTACGAAGGATTTCAGACAGACTTCAGCTTGCTTTGTTGTCTATTCGGGGAAGGGCAGAGGGCTTCTTCTACTTCCCTATCTTTTTGGCTGAGGAGCTTGATTTGTTTGGCTTATGAGTCAGCAGGACATAAGCCGCCTCAGAGGATTACACGGCTCACTCAACTAGAGCTGTGACTTCTTCTTGGGCCTTTAAGAATGAGGCCTCTATATGGGGCAGATTTGTAAGGCTGCTACCTGGTCCACCTTACATACTTTTACAAAGTTTTACATATTTGACGTGTTTGCTTCGGCTGAAGCAGCTTTAGGGAGAAAGGTAGGTTTTGCAGGCTGTGGTGCCCTCAGATTAGGGTCTGCCTCCTTTTCCCTCCCGTTTTTTTCATTCAGTGTCCTCTAGAGCTTGGGTATGTGTTTCCCACAAGTAATGAATGAAGCCGTGGACTCTCCTCGTATTAGATGGAAAACAAATTATGCTTACCTGATAATTTCATTTCCATTGTTACGAGGAGAGTCCATGGCTCCCGCCCGGTTCTCCGTTGGGCTGACCTAAATTTATTCGTTTGTTCTTCTGGCACCTTTTATACCCTGATATTTCTTCTACTGTTCCTTGTTCCCTCGGCAGAATGACTGGGGAATGAGGGGAGTGGGGGAGGTATTTAAGCCTTTGACTGGGGTGTTTTTGCCTCCTTCTGGTGGCCAGATTCTGTATTTCCCACAAGTAATGAATGAAGCCGTGTACTCTCCTCGTAACAATGGAAATTAAATTATCAGGTAAGCATAATTTATGTTTTTCGTTCCTTTCGCAACTTTAAAGTAAAGAAGTCTTCCTCTTCTTCTTCCAATCCAGGTCCACTTGGAAATCCAGCCAGCCTTGGAACAAGGGAAAATAAAACACCTTCAGCTGATCAGGTGGGGGCAGACTTTCTCTTTTCCTTTAGGCTTGGATACGCGATGTCCCAGATTCATGGGCTGTGGACATAGTATCCCAGGGTTACAAAATAGGTTTCAAGTCTTGCCCTCCAAGGGGCTGATTTCTCCTGTTTGACTATCCTCAAACCAGGTAAAGAGGGAGGCCTTTTTAAATTGCGTAAAGGACCTATTCTCCCTGGTAATCAATGTACCAGTCTTCTAGAGAAACAAGGTCTAGGATTCTATTCAAATCTATTTGTAGTTCCCAAAAAGGAGGGAACTTTTTGTCCCATCCTAGATCTTAAGTGTCTAAACAAATTCCTCAGGGTTCTGTCGTTCAAGATGGAATCTATTCGTTCCATTCTTCCATTGGTTCACAAAGGCCAGTTCATAATGACTATAGACCTGAAGGATGCGTACGTACACAGGGATCACTACCAGTTTCTAAGGTTTGACTTTCTGTACAAACATTTCCAGTTAATTGTACTTCCGTTTGGTCTTGCCACAGCACCCAGAATATTCACAAAGGTTCTGGGAGCTCTATTGGC
Organism: Bombina bombina; assembly: GCF_027579735.1. Taxonomy (NCBI): domain Eukaryota; kingdom Metazoa; phylum Chordata; class Amphibia; order Anura; family Bombinatoridae; genus Bombina; species Bombina bombina. The sequence goes on along the minus strand of NC_069502.1, from coordinate 123,074,713 downwards.
AGTGATAAAATCCCAGGGAATTGCAGTTGCGTCTTATCTAGATCAAATCTTGGTTCAGGTGTCATATTTTCAACTAGCAAAATCTGATACAGAGATGTTGCTGTCTTTTCTACATTCCCACGGGTGGAAGGTGAATCTGGAAAATAGTTCTCTAGTTCCATCTACTAGAGTGATTCTCCTAGGGACAATCATAGATTCTCTGTCCATGAAGATCTTCCTGACGGACGTCAGAGAATCCAAACTTCTTGCCTTTCCCTCCAGTCTGCCTTTCGTCTATCAGTGGCTCAATGCATGGAGGTAATTGGTCTGATGGTGGCTTCCATGGACATAATTCCTTTTGCTCAGTTTCATCTGCGACCACTGCAGCTTTGCATGTTACATCAATGGAACGGAGACCATTATGATCTATCACAGGGGATATATCTGGACCCCCTAACAAGAGACTCTCTTGTGGTGGATTTCACAGGAAAATCTGTCTTGAGGCACTTGCTTCCTGAGACCTTCCTGGGTGATTGTGACTACGGACGCTAGCCTATTAGACTGGGGAGCAGTTTGGAGTTCTCTAAAAGCTCAGGGTCTGTGGACTCAGGAGGAGTCTTCTCTCCCAATAAACATCTTGGAGTTGATAGCAATATTTAATACCTTGATAGCGTGGCCTCAATTATCTTCGGTCCGGTTGATCAAATTCCAATTGGACAACATCACCTCAGTGGCTTACATCAACCACCAGAAAGGAACTCTGAGTTCCTTGGCCATGAAGGAGGTGACTCGCATTCTGCAGTGGGCGGAAGTTCACGATTGTCTCATATCTGCCATCCACATTCCAGGAATGAAAAATTGGGATGCAGACTTTTTGAGCAGGCAGACTTTTCATCCCGGGGAGTTGGCTCTCCATCCAGAAGTATTCTCCAGGATAACCCTAAGGGGGGGGGGTTCCGGAGTTGGATCTGATGGTGTCTCGTCAAAACGCCAAGCTTCCAAAGTACGGTTCAAGGTCAAGAGATCATCAGGCAGCCCTGATAGTTGCTCTGGCGGTTCCTTGGGATTTCAGGCTAGCTTACCCGTTTCCTCCATTTGCTCTCCTTCCACGAGTCATCGCTCATATCAAGCAGGAGAGAGCATCTGTGATACTAATAGCTTCTACCTGGCCTCGCAGGATCTGGTTTACGGATCTGGTGAAGATGTCATCTCTTCCACCTTGGAGGTTACTTCTGAGGAAGGACCTTCTAATTCAGGGTCCATTCCTCCATCTAAATCTAAATTCTCTGAAGCTGACTGCTTGGAGATTGAACGCCTAGTACTGTATAGATGCGGTTTTTCGGAGGCAGTCATTGATACTATGCTTCAGGCTTGTAAAACCTGTTACTCGTAAGATTTACCATAAAATATGGTGTAAATACATCTCTTGGTGTGAAGCTAAAGGTTTTTCTTGGAGTCGGGTGAGGATTCCTTGAATTTTATCTTTCCTTCAGAATGGCCTGGAGAAAAGTTTGTCAGTCAGTACTCTGAAAGTTCGGATTTCTGCTTGGTCTATCCTTTTGCGCAAACGTCTGGCAGAATTACCACCTGTTCAAGCTTTTGTTCAGTTCCTGGTCAGAATTGGGCCTGTGTTTAAACCTGTTGCTCCTCCTTGGAGCCTTAACCTTGTTGTTAAAGTTTTGCAGCAGGCTTTGTTTGAGCCTATGCATGTTGTTGTTGATATAAAATTGTTATCTTGGAAGGTTTTGTTTCTCCTTGCTATTTCTTCTGCTCGCAGGGTTTCTGAGGTTTCAGCTCTGTAGTGTGATTCCCCGTACCTTTATTTTTCATGCAAATAAGGCGGTCCTTCATACTAAATTGGGGGTTCTCCTTAAAGTAATGTCGGATCGAAACATTGATCAGGAAAATTGTTGTTCCTTTTTGTCCTAAGCCTTCTCATAAGGAACGTCTTTTGCATAACTTGGATGTTGTGTGTGTGCTCTAAAATGTTAATTACAAGCTACTAAGGATTTTCAGCAATCTTCTGTCCTGTTTGTTTTCTCTGGAAAGCGTAAGGGTCTGAAGGCCACTTCTACTTCTCTTTCCCTCTAGTTAAGAAGTGCAATTTGATTTGCTTATGAGACTGCTGGACAGCAGTCTCCTGAGAGGATTACGGCTCATTCCACTAGGGCTGTCTCCTCAACTTGGGCTTTCAAAAATTGAGCTTCTGTGGAACAGATTTACAAGGCGGCAACATGGTCCTCTTTGCACACTTTTTCCAAATTCTACAAATTTGATACTTTTGCCTCGGCTGAGGCTTCTTTTGGGAGAAATGTTCTTCAAGCGGTGGTGCCTTCTGTTTAGGCCCTCCTTCTTTGTTCTCCCTCCCTGTTTGTTCTGTGTCCTCTAGTTTGAGTATTTGTTCCCACTAGTAATTGGACTGACGTTGTGGACTCTCCATGCCATAGGAAAGAAAAACAAAATTTATGCTTACCTGATACATTTCTTTCTTTCCAGGCATGGAGTCCACGACCCCGCCCTCCTTTTTTTTATTATAATTTCAATTCGGCAGTTTTTTTGAGTAAACCTCAGGCACCTTTTTCACCCTTGTGTTCCTTCTTTTTCCATTTTCCTTTCGGCTAAATGACTAGGGAATATGGGTAAGGGAAGTTACAATTAACAGCTTTGCTGTGGTGCTCTTTGCCGCCTCCTGCTGGCCAGGAGTTTAATATCCCACTAGTAATTGAAATGACGTTGTGGAATCTCCATGTCCGGAAATAAATACATTTATCAGGAAAGCATAAAAGTTGTTATTTAGCAATATGCAGCAGTGTATTTATGATTATTTGACAATGCTGTATAAATTATATATTTAAAACCATGCAGAAATGTTTTCTCCTCGATACACAAATGGTAGGTGCCCTTTTGGCAAATATGATTTTTTTTTTTTTATTATTGATATATATATATATATTTTCATTACATTCCAGTTTACTGCCCCTTTATGCAAGGACTTTCCAGATGCCAGGAGGCATTTTATCTAATATTTTTACATCTCCATAAAATGTTATACTCTCAGGCTAAGATTGCTCAGTGTTTGAAATGAGACAGGTTAACTTAACACTGTTCAGTTGACTCTTGAAATACATACAAACAAGCCTAAATCCTGCATTTAACCAGATCTAATGGTATGAGATTGAGTACCACAGCTTATGGTTCCACCGAGACCATATAGAGTACAGCATTTTAAAATCTAGAAGTACAGCTGACAGATCAGAACATTTGTACACCAGATTTGAAGTGGTGCTCTTGGTTGGGGAAAATAGAAGAAAATACAAACAAATGTATATCAATCTTTAAAAAGTACTTTTCTTCATCTACCCATTCTGACAGATCATTAAAGGGTTAGAATTTTTTTGTATTTGCACAAATAAAAATTACACCGTTAGAAAGTTTAAGTAATTCCTATTAAAATGCACTTATTATTTCCTCTAAACGAAGCTTGAATATAATTAAAAAAATGTTTTAATTTCAGCATCATTGACCACCCCTTTTTGAAGGCAGGGTTCACTGATTACACATTCAATTATTTCCACCAATCTCGCTGCAGCACTAAGGCGGTTATTTGGATATTCATTAATAAGTGTCTCTTCCAAATTCGCATGCGCAGTATAAACATAGGGCAATCGCATGCATAATAAAGAGTGCTTCTTGTAACTGATGTAATGAGATAGCTGCCGTTTCACACAGCCTTTGTTTTATACCGGCTGCCATTCTTTAACTTATTTGATGGTGTTAAAAGCCATATAAGCACTGCCAGAATGTAAGCAATAGCTTAGGGGGAGTTACTATCATTAATAATTAACATCCCTGATATTGCTTACAATTCTCGGCGTGTTCGCGTATTCAACTCTCTTGTTACAGCAGTTACACATTGCTCGTTAGTCGTCCCCCGTCTTCAGTGCCACTCCCATGTTCCTCCCCTCTTCATCAGCATCCGGCAAGGTGATAATGGCGCGGCAGCTGACACTGGAAGTGAGAAGACTGATGTGCGCATACGTTGCCACAAGTGAGTGTAAATGCGCATGCGGGATGCCATCATAGTTCTACCTAGGTAGATCTTGGCGATTCAAATTGCATATTAAACCAAAAGAAGAGTTTGGCAGAATTTATATTTTCTATTGCGATTTTAATGTAAAGGATAAAAAAATGGCTAATGTTATTTGATGATTTGAACAACTGGAGATAAGGTTTTAAAAAAGGGAAAGGGTTTTTTTTGGGGGGGGGAGTTTACTATCTATTTAATGTACAATTTTGAATTCACAGAAGTATTTTTGTTTGCATATTTACAAAAATGATTCTTTACAAAGTGATCTCTTAATTTCTGCTATTTTTTTATCATGCATGTCACACACTGATGATTTAGGGGATGTAAATGTGCAGAAATTTTACCTCCTGTGAGTGATTCTGTGGGGGCCTGTGTTTGTCTTTGTGCTTTTGCTGATGTCTCTGAGTTTGTATGTATTTTTTTTATGAGGGTCTCTCTGTGAGGGTGTGTGTGCCTTTGTGCATTTTCTCTGGATGCCTATGTGAGGGTGTGTGCATATGTATTTGTGCATTTTCTGTAGATGCCTCTGTGAGGGTGGTAGTGTATGTCTTTGTGTGTTTTCTGTGAGGGTGTGTGCGCATGTCTGTGTATTTTCTGTGGGTGTCTCTGTGAGGGTGTGTGTGTGTCTGTGCATTTTCTGTGGGTGTCTCTGAGTGTGTGTGTGTGTATATGTATGTCTATTTTCTGTGGATGCCTCTGTGAGGGTGGTTGTGTTTGTCTTTGTGCATTTTCAGTTGGTGTATTTGTGAGGGTGTGCATATGTCTGTTTTCTGTGGGTGTCTCTGTGAGGGTGTGTGCATATGTCTGTGTGTTTTCTGTTGGTGTCTGAGGATGTGTGTTTTCTGTGGGTGTCTGTGAGGGTGTGTATGTATGTCTGTGTGTGTTTTTTGTGGATGGATGTGTGTTTGTGTTTTCTGAGGCTGTCTCTGTGGGTGTTTCCTTGGGTATATGTGCAAGTTTGTGTGTGTCCATTGTCTGTTCCTTTTTAGGACATTTTGACCTTACTATTGATTATTCACATCTTTCTACAGACTTTGAGACTGAGACCTTTCCGGAAGTCACCAATCCACCAGTTAACCTTTAAATTATTGTTTAGACAGTTCAGGGCCCTTCCTTTCAGCCACTGCATGCTGTTGGCATCATATATTTGGCATCTTCCTTGTCTAAAAGATAATCAGAACTCCATATTTTGTTTTGTAAATCTCCTTTTTTGAAAAAACTGTAGTCTACCTCATTACTTGTCAGGTCAATGTAAACAAGTGCTGAGTGTCTGTTTGGGTGTCTGAGATAGTTTGTGAGTTTCTTTGCGTGTCTGCTAGACGAGTGTCTATATGTGAATCCTTATGTGTGAGTGTGTGTTTCAGTGTATGAGTGTGTCTGTGTGTTTCTGTGTTTGTGTTGCTACCTTTACAACATTTCCAAGTTTGACTACACTTAAGAATAAAGTGCATATATATATGTTTTAGTCATTTGGTGAAAAATTGCACGTCAAAGTGGGGCCCTGATCAATGGTTAAGTAAGGGGCTCCAAAATTTCTCCCTGCATATAGTAGCTTAGTTTTTTGCCTATTTGTTAAAGTGAATGTAAATTTTTATGCTAAAGTGCCCGTTTTTTAAAAATTCGATTAAAAACAAGGGCACTTTAATTCATCAAAATTTACATTTCACTCGTGTTGTGAAAAAATACTTACCTTTTAAACTTGACAGCAGCTCCAGCTTCCTCTGGTCATCGCAAGCCATTTCTGATGTCATAAATGATGGATAGGTCATCCTCCAATCACGGCTCCCCCCCCCCCCTCCCTGGGGAATCAGTGTCCGATTCAACGCTGTGATTGGAGGAAGCCTAATTCCTCATTTTAAACCCAGGAAGAGGCTTTGCGACGGGCGGAGGAAGCTGCTGTGAAGATTAAAAGGTAAATTGTTGTTTTTTTCACAACACGAGTGAAATGTAAATTTTTATGAATTCAAGTGCCCCTGTTTTTAATCGAATTTTTAAAAAACGGGCACTTTAGCATCAAAATTTACATTCACTTTAAGGTGCTTTCTTCTCATGCAAAGGTAACGTCCCCTGAAACTCCCATTAAGGTATTTAAAGACATCGATATCTAGTAAAATTATGAATAAAGGTCTCTACAGGGTTGTTGGCATTATGGATAGAGGTCAAATTCTTACATTTGTACAAATGCAGCAGAAACTCAACCCAAAAAGAATGTGTTTACGTGTGAAAAGGATAGCGTATGATAATGATAGCAAGAAAGTAAGTTCTAAACCGTACACTGAATCGGACAAGTCCTACTTCATGAATACAGATAATACAACACCCATATCAATCAGTTCATTTATATACCATGTACATGAATATGTGTAGCAAGGCATTGGATAGAAGGTGCACCTACATGGAACAAAATATTAAATAAGATCAAATACATTTATTATATGTCGGAGCTGGCTGCATGGATTGGACACAGTAGACTTTCAATAAAGTGGTATTACTGGATACTTCAAGATATTAAATAAACAATATTAGTCTATGTCACCGTTTAACACAGGGAGCTTATTTTCTTCCACAATTAAATACAATATACTTGCTGGCTGAGGTTGATATCATCTAGAGTTAATAAATTGTAAGCCTTACATGGTAGTAGGTTGATAATTCAAAACCCAATACCAGTTGTCCAACAGAGCAGTATTTTCTTTACTTGTTATTTTTAATTGCAGGTTTCTGTAGGTCTGGAATTTTCAGGTTAGCCTAAGCAAGTAGGGAATTGTGATATGGTTATGTTGCTTTATATTTCCCAGCATAAAGATATGTTATTAGTGTTGGGATGGTGAAATAAGGACTCATGTATGTTAGATATGGAACAACTGTCAGACTGAAACCATTTTGTACCTTTGATAAAATTATAATAATATTTAAATATAAAGTACTCTCAGTATTGCTAATTTCGAGTAAAAAAAAAAAAAAAAGGATACAGGTCATCCAATAAGCAGCGGTAGTCACACAGTTGGGTTGTGCACCTGCCCCTTTTGGTTGGGTCAGCAGCAGAATTTTGTGGCTCCCAATGGTTACTTTAACTGTGTGTTTAAACCCAGTGGAGGTTAAACACATAGCATTGTAGGGTTGCTAGTGTTAATATTACATGCTCTAATGAATTAATTCTGGCCCTTTAAATCACTGCTTTTTTGGATGTTTATACAAGTAGATTATATAGTTTTTAAATATGTAACCTTTTTTATTTTATTTAGGCACCACATGGAAATATTAGTCTCTCTGTTAATGAAGATAAAAGCATTTGATTATGCAGAAGAACTTGTCAAACAGTACAGCTTGGAAGGAATTAGTTGTAAAGTGAATTTTTAAAAGAAAACCAAATGTGAGGAAGAAGCTAGTGCAAGATGATCCTTCTTTTCATCATCTGGTTTTGCAGCCTTTGGAACTAAATTACAAATTCCACATGAACAACGGCTGTTTCATACAGTTAGAGCACCATCTAGTGGCCATTGTAACGCTTTGGTAACAACTAGTTATTGGAACCTGGTGTCATCTGGATGTTTGTGAAACTATTGACTAGCAAAGTCCAAATATAACTACCTGAAAACAAAACTAATAGTAGTTTGTACATTCTCATCTGCTTGTGTTAAAGTAATACATATGAAGGGTAGATTTAGTAAAACATTGTATGTTTAAATCCCTTGGTTGTGTATTTTTAAATATTTTGTATAAAATTGAAATGTTCTCTCTGCTTTTAAGATTGCCTAGTTTGTTTTCTTGAGATATCTGAGAAGAAGATTAAAATATATTCTGCTAAATTTTCAGTGTGTACAGAAATAAAGTTTATTGTAAAAACTGTGAATTATTTTTATTGAATGAAAAGAGAGTTTGGGGTTCAAACTAATGAACATTTACTCAACTGTTTTCTGCTTAAAATTCAAGGAAGTATCTCATTTTCTTGACTGTTATATGTTGAACACACTTCTAAAACAGGTGGTTTTCTTTGAAAAGGAAAATAACAAACATACCTATAAATAAGTCTATCTTAATTTTTCTTTTCTTGACATTCTATGGCAATAGCACATGAAGCTAAATTTAAATATTTACTGACTATCCCATCCCCTTGAAGTAGACATGCGTAAGGGGTAGCCTATAAATCCCAGATAAAATCTGTACAAAGTGCGCAACAATAGATGAAGTAGCATAAGAAGAGCAAAAAGTTGGGGCAGAGTGTTCCAGGTCCTCTATTCATCCACTACAGTTTATAAATGCACATACCGGTACGAATCCCCAAATACGAAATTCCTAAATCCAAACTTTTTAATTTAATAATTTTTTTAATAAAAAAAATTATGAAAAATGACTTTTTCCCTGCCTGTAAGTCACAATCTTCTCTACCTCTGTCTTTTGGATGTTTTTTGTTTTGTTTTTTTGTTTTTGAAAATGCAAATAGTTTATATTTATTTAAAACTGCAAATATTTCCTTTCTGGTTACAGTACTGCACATCTTTCTAATGGTACTATGTATACAAAAGTAGTAAAATGCAATATAAAATGACCTTTAGTTACCATGTATAAGCTGTATTATGACATGTAAATATTGTCTAAAAGTGATGGTAAATCTTTAATATTTTCTATATATATATATATATATCTATATCTATATAAATTCAGTACAGACCGCACTCCGGAATCCTTGATCCAGCCCTTGGTGCACCAAATATATAAACAACTGCACAAAAGAAGAGCACTACATGGGTCTTTGCAAATGTGACTTTACTATTATGTAAATGTTTTTGGACAAAAACTGTCCATCCTCAGACAAAATTGTACAAACAAACTTACCCACCACCATATATCACCGATGTTAGACGTCGAATGCACGCTCTCCCGGGTTGGCCTGCCCACAAGAATGACGTCACCATCCCGGGCAACGTGTCATCGGCTATTAAGGATGTAAACAAACATGACAATGAATGGAACTTATGCATAAATGAAACATCTTACAAATATATTATGCTAGAATGGCCAGATTATTATAACCAAAGTGTAATTGTAATCCTATATACTTGTCAATCTCATTGGTAGTCATAGGAACATTTAAATTAAAGCACTACGTAATGTTGGCTATAATGTAGCCATAGTAACAAATAAGTAACAAAACGCAGGGAACATTACACATCTAATATGTACAAAAATATGCCATCTATTAGATGTTGCTTTTTAGGTATGGCCATATATTTAGTTTGCAAAACACCTAGGAAAAAAAACCTACGCTATGTCAATACACTAAATAAATACAAATATAAAGGTTGCCATGACAACCAAACAAAAATATTCAATGTTGTAAGTGGAACTAGACTATACTTTGCTCTGGAGGTAAAAATATTAAATTATATTTTCAGATTATATTTTAATCACCTTAAAGGACATAATGATCAGATTAAGTTATATTGAGAAACATATTGTGGGACAATAAGGAATATATAAGTATCAACTAGACTATTCACAAAATCAACCCATTATACAATGAACACCTAGCAGAGTTAACGGAATGTGATACTGAAAATGTGTTATTATTGTTGTACAAATAAGAAATGGAATCGGAACTCTCATCACTGTTCCAGCATAACAGATAGTTATAGGAATGCTTGCCATTCTAAATGGGTATTAAGCCCATTCGGGACTAGTGTTTCCAAATTATATGTCCAGCGTGCTTCCTTCTGCAATAAAATCCTATTACGATCAACCCCTCTATTCAGAGGGGGGACATGGTCTATAATGGTGTACTTCAAGTCCGCAACATTGTGTCTTGCTTGGAGAAAGTGGCGAGCTACTGGTTGTACCGTTGTGCCCTTGTGGATGGCTGACCTGTGATTAGCCATCCAAGTCCGGAGGTCGTCACAGGTCTTCCCTACATAGTAGAGTCCAATGTAACAAATATAGTACATGTTAAGCGAAATTTGTGTTTGTAAATCTTCCTTCTATGAGGGTGAGAAAAAGTGGTCCCTGTGATTAGGCCACTACAGGTAGTACATCCCAGACACCGGTATACTTCTGGTTTCTTGATATCCAACCAGGTGGGCTTGTTATAGCATTGCATCGGGTCAGTTTTAACTAAAATGTCCCTTAATGATCTGGCCCTCTTAAATCCAATCCTCGGTGGTGCCCAATTTTTAAGTGGTAGGAGTGGGTCTGTACTTACTATATCCCAGTGTTTGCAAAGTATTTCCGCTACACCTCTTTTGTCACCCGTATATTCTATAACAAATGTCATCCTATTGTCCTGATCCTGTTCTTTTTCTTTTACGTCCATGTCAGTTAAAAGACTTACTCTCTGTTTTCTCAGGAGCTGAATAGGATAGCTTCGTTGTTGGAAACGTTCCATTTCAGACAACTGGTTGTCTCGGTTGAGACTCTCAGAATTGTTCCTCAGAACCCTTTGTAGCTGCGATTTTGGCAAAGCTTGTTTTAGGGCTGGAGGATGACAACTAGAAAAATGTAGTAAGGCATTCCGATCAGTCTCCTTCCTAAACAGTGTGGAGTGGACCCTACCATTTTTTATATATAGTCGTACATCCAGAAAGTCAATTTGTTGTTTATCGTAGTGCATTTTAAATTTCAACGCTTGGTTAGAGGAATTTAGTTCTTCGAGCCAGCCTTCTAGTCCATGTGTTGAACCCCTCCAGATGATAAACAAATCATCAATGTATCTTTTGAAGTATAATATTTCATGTTGTTTAAATAAATCCACATCTTCCTCCTCGAAGTTGGCCATAAATAAGTTAGCATAAGATGGGGCCAAATTGGACCCCATCGCTAACTTTTTTTTGCATGTTGTTCCTCCGCCCCTTTCTGGTTACAGGTTTATGTTGAGTGTGACGTAGTGAAAAGTTCCACCAGCTCGCTATGTAGGCATCAGTGTGCTTTTGGATGCACATGCGCCAAGCTCCGTAGTCGGCTTGAGTGTAAACAATGAATCATGAGATTTATTGTTTACTTCTGGAGCTGAGAGCAGTGGATCAGAATTCATAATTAATGATTGTGCTGCAATTCCATACTTACATTATGTATAAATAACAGTCTTCTGTTGTAATTATACCTGTGCTGCAATTTGAGCTGCTTTGTTATTGTGATGTAGGCAGGGATTTCCTTATTTTTCTAAAATTGCATACGTGGCTAATGCGTTTTTACAGAGGCAATAGCAGTTGACATAATCGACACGTGCACAATGTCTGTTTTTTTCTTCTTTAAAGGGACAGTCAAGTCCATGATTTAACTAGGGAATGTAATTTTAAACAACTTTCCCATTTACTTTTATCACCAATTTTGCTTTGTTCTCTTCGTATTCTTAGTTGAAAGCTAATTCTAGGAGGTTCATATGCTGATTTCTTAGTCATTGAAGACTGCCTCTAATCTGAATGCATTTTGACCACTAGAGGGCATTAGTTCATGTTTTTCATATAGATAACATTGAGCTCATGCACGTGAAGTTACTCTGGAGCCAGCACTGATTGGCTAAAATGCATGTCTGTCAAAAGAGCTGAAATAAGGGGGCAGTCTGCAGAGGTTTAGTTACAAGGTAATCACAGAGGTAAAAAAAGTATTTCTATAACAGTGTTGATTATGCAAAATTGGGGAATGGGTAATAAAGGGATTATCTTTCTTTTTAAACAACAAAAATTCTGGTGTTGACTGTCCCTTTAATTCTGCAAACATGCCAATTGACGAGCAATGTAATTGGCTAGAGGAAGAAACGTCAGGAAAAAAAGAAGTGCAATGTTTTGACTGAGATAACATCTTATTAAGAGGAATTCAAGTAAATATATTTATGAGAGGAATAGTACCATATGGATGAATGTACCTCATATTATTTTGGATACATATTGATTGCTGTGGTGACTCATGGGTTATTCAAATGGGGTGTTCACAATACAGGAACTGGGGTTAAATACCACCTAGCAAGTATTTTATAATAAATGCATGATATAAATGGTCTTGTGAAACGAATAAAAGCAAATGATTTCTTTTGTTCTTAGAACTTTCTATTTTAGTTTATGCTATTTAAATGGTTGGAGCAGTGCAGGAGATGGGTGACCATAAATGTACCATGGAAGAGGGGAATAAGCCCTGCCCCTGCAATGCAGCTCAGTGCAGCAGAGTTTCAGGCTTCTTGTTAAAACTGTTGCCGGAGTAACTTTTATTTTTGCAGCTGCACCACTCACTTGTTTTGGGAGTTTGGGGAATTTCTTGATGCTGGCAGTGAGATTCCCACTGTGTGTGCATCCTTGGTGCTAGTGAGGTGCAGAAATCTGGGACCTCATGGAATAAGCCTTGATGTTGATTGATAATATAATTTACAGAATTATATAACATTATTGGGTAGGTTTTCTGTTCCTTAAGTATTATTTAATTTTATTTGAAGCAGTTTGTTGCATCATGCATGGATTATCTGGCAGTCAGTAGTGGTACTGTGATATAAACTTAGGTAAGGACCTTACCGTAAGCTTATTCTCAAGACTGGATGTGCCCTCTCCTCTCACTTGCTGCCTCTGACTCCGTTTTGCGCTGACCAGGCACCTCCTCCCGCACGCGGTCATCACGTGACTCTCACTCGCATAGCAAAAGCTGTGCGTTTAAGAAGGTGTCAGTATATGGCTGGGTTATAATACAATATATTTAATAATTATTCTTTAAAATTAACCCCCAATAAAAATGCATATACCAAGATAATAAAATTAATGTAAATTCCTGAATTCTTTTTATTAGTTAAAATTTATAGACACATTGAATTATATTTGTAGAAAGCCAGACCTGAATCAAACTATACACGTTTAACTATTATAATATGTTATGCAAAGATCATAGAATTTACCTTTAGAACTAGCCTTATTCACAATGAAATATTACAGTATGGGTCAATAACTTCCAACTATATTTTAACAGTGCTTAATTAAACAATAGAACAATATATACTCTAATTAAAACACCAGGAGTTATATATATATTCTTAACGTAAACAGTCAGTTTAAATGCCAATTTATCTATGTTGAAATAAGTTCTTATTTACCTACAGTTAAGACAAATTCTAAAATATATTTATATATTTGCAAAGATAAATTACTTAGCATACAAAAGACAAGCTTTACACTGTACAGGACTAAGAAACACAAGGTTAAAATACAATTTGTTCTTTCAGACCTGATATTTGATTATAATTACTAAATACCTTTGATTTGAATATTACTTATATTTAGCAACCTCTTATACTTTACCAAAAATAACCATATCGATATTCAACTTCCAATATTTCTCAACAGGTCCAATTTCACCTCAGAATACAAAAATAGAGTTTTGCAATGTGGAGAAGTAAGGGTAGCTATTATGCCTTTTAGTAACATTTGGATCTAAGCATGGATTGGCCCTGGGAAATTTCATTTTTAACAGCCAAAGGACTTTTGGCTGTAATACTGGATTTTGGCCATCGGGGGCAGCAGACAGAGACAAACAGTTTCATTCAATAATTTCTATACAATAAAAACATTTCTTTAAATGTGTATTTAAAATGCTATAATTTCTTTATATTAATAAGTTACATGTTCAAATACACATGGGTCATACAGTATCATTTTTTCTGATCATTTTAAAACCACATGTGAATATATTCCATTTGTAATATAAAAAAATCCATTTAAAATAGCATTTGATTATTTCCCCATATTCATACAAAAACCGCAGCATATTTCACATTCAGTGCACTTCTTTCTGAATGTATAGATTTATGCCCATGACCAATTGTCTGCAACACAAAGAAATAATTGTTAGAAATGTTAAACATTCATATATCTATTTGCAATATTTATCAATCTCAGCAAATATTTATCTAATATGAATGCTATCTGTCACTGCTTCTTAGGTCCACAATTTCCCATATTCATGTGTTCATATTTAATATCACATAAATAGACAGTCTCATATCCATTAAAATATATATTTTCCTACAATGCTGATGTATATTATACTTGAAATCTAAATACAGTTGTATTTTAAACAGTGAATTTTGAGAGTAACAATACAACATATTTTCTGTTTAGCAAGCAATACAGACGTGTATTTGATGTTCAGGGACAATTAACAAGCCTGTGCTAATTACCATTTCCTTGGGATTTTGACCAGATTTTCACTGCTGATTACAGACTCAGCGTCCCTCTCACCACAGGTAGTAGTATCCTGATCTAGGTACCATGCTTATCTTTGTTTGAAAAAGATCTAATCTCATCAAGTGGTGAGGTAAAAAAAATGTTTTGAAGTTTGTATTTGGCTAGGGAGCAAATGTCCTCTTTTGAAGTTTTTGGGACATCTCGTCTGCATTGAGTTTTAAGATGTGTATTCAGATTATATGGGTTTCAAGTCAATTCCTGACATCAGAATTTTAACCTTATAGTAAATATCTGATAAGAATATGGCTTCATATATAAACAAATTCTTTTGTCTTATTCTATACATATATGTTATGTTAGTATATGTCATTCACCTGTACCCTGACAAAGGTCAGGGGCTGGGTTGGGGGTGGAGCTGCAGGCAATAAGAAATAAGTGCAAAGGGCTTGAAGCCTATACTTCTATCCATAGCACGTGCGGTGCAGTACAAACGGCAAATTTTGGGGGGGGCTGAATAAATATAAATTTTTCAATAGGGGGATTATTGTAAAAATTATATTTATTTAGCCAAAAGTTGTTTTTTTTGTTTTGTTTTTATCTCTGAGGGTTCACGTGCGCCTGTGCTCCTATATAGAAGCCTCCACTAATTGATTGGCTATTTCGAATATGTTTGAATTTACCATCACTTAAATGACATAAGATATTGTTTACATCCACTCTCCAAACTGTCCCATTTTACAGATGAAAATATTCCAGAATCCAAACTATTCCGAATTCCAAACATTTTCATGTCTCAAACAGTTTGGATTAGTTTTTTTTTACCTGTATATCTTATACACACCCATTTCTCAACTCTTAAAGGGACAGTCAAGTCCAAAAAAACTTTTATGATTTAAATAGGGCATGTAATTTTAAGCAACTTCCCAATTTACTTTTATCACCAATTTTGCTTTGTTCTCTTGGTATTCTTAGTTGAAAGCTAAACCTAGGAAGTGCATATGCTATTTTTAGACCTTGAAGACTGCCTCTAATCTGAAGGCATTTTGACCACTAGAGGGCATTAGTTCATGTGTTTCATATAGACAACATTGAGCTCATGCACGTGAAGTGACTGAGAAGTGAGCACTGATTGGCTAAAATGCAAGTCTGTCAAAAGAACTGAAATAAGGGGGCAGTCAACAGAAGCATAGATACAAGGTAATTACAGAGGTAAACCGTGTATTATTATAACAGCGTTGGTTATGCAAAACTGGGGAATGGGTAATAAAGGGATTATCTTTCTTTTTAAACAACAAAAATTGTGGTGTTGACTGTCCCTTTAAGTTTGGCAATATCACTTAGCATCAATGGATAGCTACAGCTACCATATCTCACAATAATGGTTGTATTCTACAGGCTTACTCCTCCATATCCTGCATTCATTATAGAATGCCAACTACTTTATCTCACAGTGGCCTATTTTTTTCTTTCTTTCTCTGTCCCTAGCAATTAAAGGGACATTCCGGTCAAACTGTAAATGCACATTGATTCATTACGCCATTGAATAGATACATATGTGTAATATACATGTATTGGCAAAAATGCTTCAAGTAAAATGTATTACTGTATTTTTCTCTGCATGTGAAGCATAGCTAGATATTCTCAGTGCACCAGCATTTTTAACACTGCAGCTGCTCAGAGTGCTAGTGGGGCTTGTATAAAGTCAGCAATTAACAAAGTGAGTCATTACCAGATGGCACAAGCACCTTAGGCTCTATGAGCAAGTGCTGTGTTTAAAATGCTGGTGCACGGTGCATACTTAGATACACTTTTGAAACAGCTACTGCTTCTATTAGAAGCATTTTTGCTAATAAATATATATTACAAAAATGCTTCTATTCAAAGCTGAAATGCATCCATGGGGATTTCAATTTAAAGGGCTGGAATGTCCCTTTAACAGCTTGCTATAGACAGGGGTCTAATATGTGGACATGTCCACCATATATGTATTGCTGATCCTGTTTCTCTGCATTCCCTCTAACACACAGTAGAAGGAAACAACTGTAGTTTATATGGAACCGGGTGCTAACTAATATGATTTTATAGAACAATTTGTAGTGTGTGACACAATGAATCACTGATTTTGTGGTTATAGCCTTACTTCTATTATATAATTTGCTTCATTCTTTTGGTATCCTTTGTTGAAGGAACAGTGATGTGCTACAGGGAGCTAACTGATAGCCAATGACAAGAGGCATATATGTGCAGCTACCAATCGGCAGCTTCTGAACTTAGGTATTCTTTTCAACAAAGGATACAAAGAAAACTGAACAAATTAGATAATAGAAATAAATTGGAAAGTTATTTAAAATTGCATGCTTTATCTGAATCAGGAAAGAAAAACAATTAGGTTTCATGTCCCTTTAATTCTCTCATATGGAATTAAAGAGTATCCCATAGGACAGAAATTTGTGATCAGTCAGGGGTGGGATTCTGGCAGGCAAACTATGAATTCTGAATGTTTTCTTAGCCAAGATAAAATTCAAAATACAATATTTGTCAAGATGTTGATACCACTAAATACCAGCCATATCTAAAGCATCAGATTACAGCAGCAGTCAAGTCTTAAAGGGACATTCAACTCATGGTTACTACTTAGTATGCTTGTGTTTTCCTCCTGTATCTGCAGCTCTCTTTAAAACCTCTCTCTTAGTTTAATCCATTACAGAGGCCAGTGGTAGAGTTCTGCATCTTTATACTGTGTACCGCCATCTTGTAGCTCACGTATTCTTGCATCTTGTAGTAGCAGTGAGCTTTCACATATGAGTGATGCTACTGCATTTTTACAGCTGTACCTTGCACTTTGGGTTAGTTTACACAACAGAAAACGGAAGCTTTACATATTTGCCGTTTTTTTTTACACAGTTTAAAATTGTACATAACAAATATTAAAAAGCCTCAGGAATAATAAAAATCAATGAACCCACTGCAAAAATGTACAGCTTCCCCTCTGTATTGTGAACTCTAAACTGAAGAGAAGAATAAAGCATGAAGAAAACCATATCACTGATCTGCGCATGCCCACCATTTCTGTCAGTGTGTGAGAATACTTAATTCCAAGATGGCGGCACCCAGTGTGACGATGCAGAGATTCACTAAGCAGCACTTGTAAAGGGAAAAACAAAATCATGGTCAGCAGTATCTGTGCTACTGTAGTTGTACCTAGCAGTTTAATGTCCCTTTAATTGGCTGCTCACCCCATTAAATGAAAACTAGATATAATGAGGTATTCAAAGAAGTGATTACCCTGAGAATAATATGCAAATGCACTTTCATTTAAATATTGAAGAAACATCGCCATAAAGTCATGGGCACCACCATGTTGTAATACGGGCTTTCCTGTTAAAAAGCCCAATCTCCTTATCTTATCACTTTTGTTGATGCCAGCTAGGGAGCATTTGGTGCCCCTTAAAGGGTCATTATAATTCGAAACGGCATGCTCTAATTTGTTAGCACACGTCATTTTAATGCTATCAACCCTGTAATACTGTATATAACCCCCACAAAGTACCACTCAGGAGCCACAGAGAACTGCTGATCCTGAGCAGCTGCTGAGCCAACCCACCTGTGTAACTGGCACTGCTGATTGACTCACAAGCTGTATCTGCTTGGGAACAGCAGTGCTCTGAAGCTCCTGAGAGGTACTTTAACTGTGTGTTTAACCCATTTGCAGTATCACCGGTGCTAAAATCAAGTCATTTTTGCACTAAAATTTCATTTTGAGGGCCACACAATAATGTATTTTTGTATTTTTACACTTTTTACACACCACTGCCACACCACACGCTTGAGATCCATAGTTATTGTAGGCAGAGAGATTATTTTCCTGGCAGGATGAGGCGCAGAGAATCATTGTGTATTATTCCATTTGGCAGTATACATGTTATATAATAATTTCTATATTAATTTTATTTTTGTTGTATAGTATCTTTTTCATCATTGTATTATGGATTTTATAGGTCTGTGAATGTTCTTGCAATGAGCGTAGCTTAATTTCTGGCTGTCCTCAACTCTTGAAATAAGCGAGTCCAGTAACAGTAGGATCATGATATCCAATTCCACCACCAGTTTTTCATTTATGCGGTACCTTTGCTGTATATATACAATAACCAGCATTAAAAATAATGAATTCCCACTGGTCTGGGTCTACCAAGAATACAAGCTTGAGCAGAAACCGATACATAAATTAATGGTAGTAAGGCACTTTGTTACAGAGCTTAAAGGGATACTAAACCCACATTTTTTCTTTCATGATTCAGATAGAGTATGCAACTTTCTAATTGACTATCAATTTTTCTTCCTTCTCTTGCTATCTTTATTTTAAAAAGCAGAAATGTAAGGTTAGGAGCCAGCCCATTTATGGTTCAGCAACTGGGTAGCCACCAATCAGAAAGCGCTACCCAGGCTCTGAACCAAAAATGGTCTGGCTCCTAAGCTTTACATTCCTGCTTTTTCAAATAAAGTTAGCAAGAGAACAAAGAATATTTGATAATAGGAGTAAATTAGATAGTTGATTAAAATCGCATGCTCTATCTGAATCATGACAGACAATATTTGGGTTTAGTATCACTTTAACCTCCCTGCTGCTACCAATCCGCCCACCAGAGGTTGCACAGTTAGCCTTTTTAACAATGTTAAAGGAACATAAAAACAATGTATTAACGTTTTTGCTTTACTGTCAACCCAATGAGTAAATGACAAAGCTGTCTTTGTAAAGCAACTTACATACTTTGTTTTTATATAATTTGAATATTAAAGGGACAGTCTATACCGGAATTTTTTATTGTTTAAAAAGATAGATAATCCCTTTATTACCCATTCCCTTGTTTTGCATAACCAACACAGTTATAATAATATACTTTTTACCTCTGTGATTACCTTGTATCTAAGCCTCTGCAGACTGCCCCCTTATTTCAGTTCTTTTGACAGACTTGCATTTTAGCCAATCAGTGCTGAATCCTAGGTAACTCTACGGGCGTTAACATGTTATCTATATGGCACACATGAACTAACGCCCTCTAGTGGTGACAAACTGTCAAAATGCATTCAGATAAGAGTCGGCCTTTAAGGTCTAAGAAATTAGCATATGAGCCTACCTAGATTTAGCTTTCAACTAAGAATACCAAGAGAACAAAGCAAAATTGGTGATAAAAGTAAATTGGAAAGTTGTTTAAAATGACATACCCTATCTGAATCATGAAAGTTTATTTTGGACTAGACTGTCCCTTTAATGAAGGGGTATGAAAGCCAAAATTAAACTTTCATAATTTAGATAGAGCATACTACTAAAATAAATAAATAAATAAATAATCACCAAATTGGCATTGTTCTGTTTGTAACATTTGTTGAAGAGTATATCTAAATATTCTCAGGCGTGTGCAGGTGTCTTAAAAAATATATGGTATTTTATTTTAAGTTTTATTGAGCAAATTAATAACATGGCTATTCTAACTGATTAGTTGATTATTTCCATTCTTTATGTTTTTTTTAATATATTTAATTATCTTTTAATGCACAAATGATCAACTAATATGCATTAATCTGTTAATTACTTAAAAGGGCTGCTCCTTATTAGTTTGCAAATAGACACTCTGAATAATGGAAAACAATTATTTGGTTTCATAGATTTTTTAACCACTAGATGGCAGCAGTGTTTGCCACTAAGTATAACTGCAAATACTACTGCCTTATGGTGCTGAAGACGTGCATACCTTTTACTATGCAGTGCTTAAAGGGATACTAACCCCAAAATTTTTCTTTCATGATTCAGATAGAGCATGCAACTTTAAGCAACTTTCTAATTTACTCCTATTATCCATTTTTCTTTGTTCTCATGTTATCTTGATTTGAAAAAGCAGTAATGAAAGGTTAGGAGCCAGCCCATTTTTAGTTCAGCACCTGGGTAGCGCTTGCTAATTGGTTTGCTACATTTAGCCACAAATCAGCAAGTGCTACCCAGATGCTGAACAAAAAATGGGCTGGCTCTAAAGCTTACAGTACTGCTTTTTCAGATCAAGATAGCATGAGAACAAAGAAAAATTGATAATAGGAGTAAATTAGAAAGTTGCTTAAAATCTCATGCTCTATCTGAATCATGAAAGAAAAAAAAATTAGTTTAGTATCCCTTTAACTGTCAGTATACATCATGCGTGCATACAAAATTGAATTATGTACTTAAACGTAATCCATCACTTCCATGTCCCTTCTTTAGATATATCTATTGAACTTACAAATCTAGAGAATGACTATAGTCTCCTACCACCACCACCTGCCCTCTCTTTCTTGATAAGACCCTGCACACTTTCCACATACTCTGCATAACCCGACGTTATTGTCATACAACCTCTTCTTATACTTTATGATACTGAGGAGGGGGCGTCTAAAAATATGGATTTCGCTCTGAAATCTCAAATTGAAGACTTTTGTAATATCTTCTCTCTAGACCTCTTCTTGCTCTGTTTCTTGACTAGACACTAAACATTAAAGAACTTGAAACGTTTAAAAAATAATGTCTAATGATCTCAGAGAGCTTAAAGGGACAGTATGATTATTATTATCGGTTATTTGTAGAGCGCCAACAGATTCCGCAGCGCTATAAACATAGGCGGAATAAAAGGAAACATTTATAGGGATCAGAGGGGTAGAGACAGTAAAGTCATTATTAGACATTCATGATTTAGACAGAACATACAATTTTAAGCAACTTTCTCATTTACGTCTATTATTTAATTTGCTTCCTTCTCTTGTTATCCTTTGCTGAAAGGTTTATCTAGGAAAGCTCAGGAGCAGCAAACAACCTAGGTTCTAGCTGCTGATTGGTGGCTGCATATATATATATATATATATATATATATATATATATATTGAATGTCATTGGCTCACCCATGTGTTCAGTTAGAAACCAGTAGTACATTGTTGCTCCTTCAACAAAGCGTATTATCAAAGCAAATTTGATAATAGAAGTAAATTGGAATGTTTTTTAAAATTGTATGTTCTAACTAAATAATGAAAGAAAAATGTTGGGTTTCACGTCCCTTTAAAATAAACTTCACAATAAATACTTATTTTTTTTTTTATATTGTGAGAAAACTGAACAAGGCTTGTACGTCAGGCATCTGCTCCATAAGAAGGCTTGGATCAGGGTTGTATGTCGTACAATTCTAAATGCAAGAGCACAGCCAGTGAGTGTGGTAATGCTTAGCTTTGATAGTATCTTATAAAATCCATTTACCCAATACAATAGGAGCAAAACAGATTTATATTTTGTCATACCAATAAAGCTGCACTCAATATAAAAAAAGGAAAAAATTAGACAGGAATTTTACACTGTAATAACCCTTTAAAGTGACCGTAAACTTAAAGTGAATGTAAATTTTGATGCTAAAGTTCCCGGTTTTTAAAAATTCGATTAAAAACAGGGGCACTTTAATTCATCAAAATTTACATTTCACTCGTGTTGTGAAAAAATACATACCTTTTAATCTTGACAGCCGCTCCAGCTTCCTCCGGTTGTCGCAAGCCATTTCTGACATCAGAAATGATGGATAGGTCATCCTCCAATCACGGTTATTCCCCCCCCCCCATGTATTGGCCACAGTTTCCTATTAATACAATGTTCCTCCATTCTATGACAAGGATGTGTGGGGGAAAAAAACTATTACAGATAGGAAAGCTATTTGGGGGGGGGGGGGGGAAACATTGGTTTTGTAAGACAATAATATATGGTGAGCAAAAAAACTTAAAAATGGTGTATGTCCCATTATTTTGGACACATACTCCATGTTGCTCTAAAACAATATTTAAGTTTGCTGTTCCTTTAAATAGTCAAATTTGAGAAGTTGATTATTGGTTATTGAGCTGATGAGGAGCAGACATACTGTACCTGTGTGTGTGCTCTAATCACAGGCTATAATCTTATATTAAAGGGCCATGATACCCAAATGTTGAAACACTTGAAAGTGATGCAGCATAGCTTTAAAAAGCTGACTAGAAAATATCACCTGAACATCTCTATGTAAAAAAGAGAGATATTTTACCTCAAAAGTTCCTCAGTAGCCACATCCCATTGTAAAGGACTTCTAAGCAGCAAATCAGTATGTCTGTCCCGGGACAGCTAAGGGATTGAGCCTTGTGCACTCTCATGTTATTTCCCTATTCAGTTTAAGGAAGTTTACTATGAAATCTCATGAGAGTTAAGTCAAATCTCATGAGATCACAGTAAAAGAGTTCATGACCTCAGCACTGTTGATGCTGATTGGCTGCTGTTCATTTCTTCTTCTTTTTTTTTTACCTGCAGCTGGACAGCAGCTGAAGTATAACTTTTTACACAGAACTTACTCTGCTCAGCAGAGAAAGTTGTGAGGTAAAACATCTTCCTTTTTTGATTTTTACAGTTATACTGCATTGGTTTCAAGTGATTTAGCATATGAGTATTATGTCCCTTTAAGACAAATAGTAGTGGGTGTTCCAAAGATTTGGTTTAAATATATATTATGCCCTAACAAAGCATTTATTTTTACACTAGAAATTTCCTTGTAATAGTTAAAGGGAAATTGTGCACTAGATTTTTCCATAAATGTTTTGTAGATGATCCATTTATATAGCCCAACTGGGGGTGTTTTTGTAAAAATGTATAGTTTTTCCTATTTTTAAATAACATTGTGCTGATTTTCAGACTCCTAACCTAGCCCAAAAGTTTTAGATGTATACTGATGTATACAGACTTCAGATTGCTCTGTTTGTATAATGGATCTTTTTTATGCAGGGAGGGTCTGCTCTCAGTCCCTTTCAGAGGGTGTCCCAGCCTAACCTCATCAACAGTGCTAAATTGGGCGCTTCTAAGTACGTTTTTAAAAGGTTTTATACAGATTTCTATATCACTATCTGTGTGCATATTATTTTTTATTGTAGTGTCTATTACATGCACGACAGTCAACACCAGAATTTTGTTTTGTTTAAAAATAAAGATAATCCCTTTATTACCCATTCCCCAGTTTTGCATAACCAACACTGTTATAGAAATGCACTTTTTACCTCTGTGATTACCTTGTATATATGCTTCTGAAAACTACCCCCTTATTTCAGTTCTTTTGAGACTTGCATTTTAGCCAATCAGTCCTCACTCCAGGGTAACTTCACGTGCATGAGCTCAATGTTATCTATATGTAACACATGAACTAATGCCCTCTAGTGGTTAAAATGCATTCATATTAGAGGCAGTCTTCAAGGTCTAAGAAATTACCATATGAACCTCCTAGGTTTAGCTTTCAACTAAGAATACCAAGAGAAAAAAGCAAAATTGGTGATAAAAGTAAATTGGAAAGTTGTTTAAAATGACATTCCCTATTTAAAGGGGCAGTAAAAAAAAGGAAAAAATGAGACAGTAGAAATAGCGAAAGACAGAAAGGAAACAAAGAGAGAAATGCAGTGGTAGAGGAGAAAGGGAGAAAAAAAAATAGTAAAGTGACAGAGTAAGAGAAGAGAAAAGAAAGAAGATAAAGGAAAAAGAGAACAGATAGGAGAAAGGGAAAAGGAGTAGAAGAGGGAGAGAGGAGATGAGGGAGAGAGGAGACATAAGAAAGAAAGGGGGTGAGAGGGAGAGAGAGAAGCCATTCCATCTATATATCTGTGTCTTTATCTTGCTGCTCCCATCGCAGACAAAACAATGTTTTCAGGTCTTTAAAGAGACATGAAAGTCAACATTTTTGTTTTGTGATTCAGATAGAGCACAATATTATAAACAACTTCCAATTTACCTCTATTATCTAATTTGCTTAATTCTCTTGGTGCCCTTTGTTGAAAAGCATACCTAGGTAGGGTGAGTAGCAGCAATGAACTACTGGGAATTATCTGCTGGTTGGTGGTTGTACATAAATGCCTCTTGTTATTGGCCCACCAGATGTGTTTAGTTAGCTCCCAGTAGTGCAGTGCTGGTCTTTCAACGAAAGATGCCAATAGAAAGAAGCAAATTTGATAATAAAGTATATTGGGATGTTTAAATAATCACATGCTCTGAATCAGGAAAGAAGAAAATTGCTTTAATGCCCCTTGACGTTGTATAAATGCTAGGAATCAGGACAAAAAGAAAAAATTGTTATTGTGAAGAATTTATCAAAACTGCTAGCATTTTGTTTCCATTAGTTTTCTTCTAATAAAAAATAAATACAAATAGACTTGAGTGAAAAGAAAAACAAACTGCTCCTTTCTACTCTTCTCTCACTGTGAAAGAGCAGTTTGATTTTCTTTTCACTCAAGTCTATTTTACTTATGTTACTAGAAAAATGTAACTTTAAAAATCCTGCGTTCCCTCAATCCTTTCCAGCATTCATTTTTCAGTGTTCTGTCAAAAGAAACGAGAGACACTGATCTCATCCAACTTCAAACATTTAAACTACGGAAACAAGGTTTCTCTCCCTGCTGTTTGTTTGCCAGTTCCAAGTCTCCGTCATTCCTATAAATTCAGGTAACAGCGCCACCTACTGACCCTCAGTGTAACATCCGAGCACAGATGCAGAGGGAAACGACCACTGATTTCTATTACTTATTTACTTTCCCACTTGCAGGCAGCACAGTGCAGCGCTCTCTACCATGTGATCAATGCAGTCACGTGACTAATGTGACATCGTACTATAGGCACTAGAGGCTGCCTACTGACTGAGCATGCTCAGTAGTTAATGTCAGGGGTTAACAAACATGGCGGTCTGCAGGAGGTCACTGCATGCAGTTCTTCAACGGAGAGCAGGTGAGGACTCATAATTTCATTATAATATTCTATGCTACTTGTTATAGGGTATGCATGATCGTAAGAGTGACATATTTTACCAATATACTTAATTCGTATGTAATGACTTGTGTCCATTCACTTTTTGTTGTGTACAGATCCTTGGGATTTGACACTGTAATAGTCCTTTAAAGGGACAGTAAACTTAGATAATATTTTTAAAGCAACTTGTAGCATGTGCCCCTTGTGGTATGACACGCTCCTCTTCTTTTAGAAGTTAACCCCCCCCCTCATGTATTGGCCACAGTTTCCTATTAATACACTGTTCCTCCATTCTATGACAAGGATGTGTGAAACAAAAAACTATTACAGATAGGAAAGCTATTAAGGGGGGGAGGAAACATTGGTTTTGTAATGCAATAATATATGGTGAGCAAAAAAACTTAAAAAAAGGTGTCTCCTATTATTTTGGACACATACTCCATGTTGCTCTAAAACATTATTTAAAGGGACACTCAATCAAAATTAAACTTTCATTATTCAGATAGAGCATGTCATTTTGAACAACTTTCCAATTTACTTCCATTAACAAAATGTGCACAGTCTTTATATATTTTAACTTTTTGAGTCATCAGCTCCTACTGAGCATGTGCAAGAATAAGTGTGTATGTATTTGTGAATGGCTGATGGCTGTCACATGGTACGTGTATGCATTTGTGAATGGCTGATGGCTGTCACATGGTACAGGGGGAGTGGAAATAGACAAAACTTAAAAATGTCAGAAAACAATCTACTCATTTGAAGTTCAGACTAAGTGGTATTGCATTCTCTTGTTATCTTGCATTTGTTGATTATGCAAATCTGCTGTGTTGACTAGTCTTTTAAGTTTGCTGTTCCTTTTAAATAGTCAAATTTGAAAAGTTGATTATTGGCTATTGAGCTGATGAGGACAGACATACCAGTGTGTGTGCTCTAATCACAGGCCATAATCTTATATTAAGACAAATAGTAGTGGGTGTTCCAAAAATTTGGTTTAAATATATATTATGCCCTAACAAAGCATTTGTACACTAGATTTTTCTTTGCATAAATGTTTTGTAGATGATCCATTTATATTGCCCATCTGAGGGTGTTTTTGTAAAAATGTATAGTTTTTCCTATTTTTAAATAACATTGTGCTGATTTTCAGACTCCTAACCAAGCCCAACAATTTTAGATGTATACTAATGTATACAGACTTCAGATTGCTCTGTTTGTATAATGGGTCTTTTTTATATGCAGGGGAGGGTCTGCTCTCAGCCCCTTTCAGTGGGTGTCCCAGCCTAACCTTATCAACAGTGCTAAATTTGGAGTTTCGAAGTAAGCTTTTTAAAAAAGGTTTTATACGGATTTCTATATCCCTATCTGTGCATATTAATCTTTATAGTAGTGTCTATTACATGCAGTTAAGGAAAATTGGTGTATGCTGTCCCTTTAATAAATACAGTATTGCAGCCTGTACTGGCCAACGGATTTATTAATAGATTACAGTGTTTTCAAATGTTGTCAAGGGTCAATTCTCTGAGGTGTTGTTATCCTCTCTGACAGAATCGACATACTGTACTGTGTCAGCCAATGTGGTAATACTGTGTAATGTGTTGCAAAAGACCAAACATACATTTAAAGGGACACTGTACCCAAAAATTTACTTTTGTGATTCAGATCGAGCATGAAATTTTAAGCAACTTTCTAATTTACTCCTATTATCAATTTTTCTTCATTCTCTTGGTATCTTTATTTGAAATGCAAGAATGTAAGTTTAGATGCCGGCCTATTTTTGGTGAACAACCTGGGTTGTCCTTGCTGATTGGTGGATAAATTCATCCACCAATAAAAAAGTGCTGTCCAGAGTATTGAATCAAAAAAAGCTTAGATGCCTTCTTTTTCAAATAATGATAGCAAGAGAATGAAGAAAAATTGATAATAGGAGTAAATTAGAAAGTTGCTTAAAATTGCATGCTCTTTCTGAATTACAAAAGAAAACATTTGGGTTAAGTGTCCCTTTTAAGTACCTGCAATATGATTTGTGAAATTATGATGTAACTTGCATCTTTCTTATCTTGAAGGTTTGTTAACAGCCCCTGTCCGACTTCTTACTGATGGAGAACCTACAAAGTTTAAACCGCCCCCTAAGCCTATTATTGTGGACAAGATGAAGACTAAAGAATCTCAGAGAAGGTGACGATCTGATTATTGTATAAATTGTGCAGTGCCCTTTGGTTAACATTCAAAGGACCATCAATACTGTAGAATAGCACAGTCATCAAGTGCATAATAAAAAGACAATGCAATAGCACTTACTTTATAAAAAAAATATTCATTTTTCAATTTTTTTTCAAACAAATAAATATAAAAAACATTGAGCTTTAGAATTTATTCTTTCTTTTAAACCAATATTCCTAAATTAGTTTTTTTTGCTTATGTTCCTGACTTTAAAGGGACCTTCTGGTCAAAATTTAAATGCACATAGATGAATTACATCTTTGAATAGAAACATTTTTGCAATATAAATGTATTGGCAAAAATGTTTCTAGTAAAAGTTATCACTGTTTTAATGTCAACATTTTTTTTCTGCACGTGCATGTGAAACATAACTAGATATTCTCAATGCATCAGCATTTTAAATACTGCAGCTGCTCAGATCACCAGTGGGGCTTGTATCACATCAGCAATTTACAAATGTAATCATTACCAGATCATGGTGCAAGCACCTTAGGCTCTCTGAGCAAATGCTGTGTTTAAAATGTTGCTGCAATGAGCGCATGTCATTTTTGCACTATAATAGTCTTTTTTTTTTTTTTTTTTTTTTTTTTACAAACCAATGTTTTTTTTTTCTATTATATACTTCCAGAGCCAATGGGGATTTACAGGAAGTACAACCCTGTTTAAACATGTCATAAAGGGACAGTAAACTCTTGGAGATTGTAATTTAAAATGGATTATTATATAAAGTAAAAAAAAACTTTCAATATTAAATTTTTGCCCCATTATTTATTTGTGGATTTACCAACCCTGAAAACAGAGCACATGACAGGCTTTACAAACCTAACCTTGCCACATATCTGTTCTAATACCGTTCAGACTCTATGTTAATCTATTGGAAGACTGCAGAAATATATTGTATTTACAAGGTGTTAACTGTCCTTTTTAGCGCTTTGTAGGCAAAAAAGGATATATTTTGACGTGTAGATTTTATTTACATGATAAAATGTTTGAGCACAGCTCCCCAGTAACTGCATTGTTATGTACTTCTGCTACATGATTATATTGTATCTTAATATGATTGAATTATGTTGTTTTCATTGTAAACCTGATTTAAACACGTACTTTTCTTAACGTAATAGATTTATTGTTCCATTTAGGTTCTTAAGCCCAGAATTCATACCTCCAAGGTCCAGGAAAGACCCCTTTAAGTACTATCTGGAGAGAAAAGACATGATTGAAAGGCGGAAAATGCTGAACATTCCAGAGTTTTATGTAGGTCAGTTACACTTTAGTTGTCAGCACACTGTAGCAAATAAACAGAACAAGGTATTACCTATTTAAATAAGAATTCTTATTTGAAAATCTGGGTACAAATAATATTTAAGAGTTCCAATTGGAAAAGTGTACTAATTAGGTGCCTTAAAACACAGGAAAAAAATTAATAGGCTTAAAAATTGACCATTTTCTTTAAAATGTATTTCCGAGTTTATTTTTAATGTTTGCACAATACATTTACTTTAATGTGGACAAAACGGGGTATGGCGCACATCCACTTGCAAATAAACAATATGGCCATATTCTACATAGCCAGTCACCAACTTACAATATGTCCTAACACTACAATACTTAGCATTTATAAGCTGAATAATTCCTGATTCTCCTTTTGAAACTTGAATGAGGCTCCATGGCTGTAATAAACTGTCAAGAGCACACCTGAGCATGGGGGGGGGGGGGGCTTTAATCAAGGAAGAGTCTTGGTTTATTTAAATACAAATCCACAAGTTTGGTTTAGCACACCTTACAAATATACAGTTTAGATACATCTCTGGGAGAGAAGCAGGATATATATAGGAATTGCATTACTTAAAGGGACATGCCATCCACATTTTTTCTTTTATGATTTAGAAAGAGAATGCAATTTTAAACATCTTTCTAATTTACTTATATTATCTAATTTGTTTTATTCTCTTGATATTCTTTGATGAAAAGCATATCTAGATATGCTCACTAGCTGCTGTTTGGTTGCTGCACATAGAAGCATCATGTGATTGGCTCACCATGTGCATTGCTTTTTCTTCAAATAAGGATATTTAAAAAATGAAGCAAAATAAATTATGGAAGTAAATTGTAATGTTGTTTAAATTTCTATTCTCTATCTGAATCATGAAAGAAAGATTTTGAGTTTAGTGGCCCTTTAAAGGGCTTTAGTAGTTTCTTTTTGAACATTTCTTCAGTCAAAAAAAAATTGTTAAAAGAACAGAAGATGAGGCGTACACAAAGTTATATACCACTAGCGTATTAGTACTCCCATTTATTTTCCTTTCTAATCCCCCTTACTTACACCTAGACTGAGCGTTTATTGTATGCACTTACATGTTAGTCTCCCCCCCCTAACACATCTGTTATGTTGAAATATTGCTAAAATGTTATTAAATGTTGGAAAACTGAGACAATTTAACATGGGCCAACTTGCAGTACGTGGCAACTTTGTTTTATAATAAACATTATTTCATGAATAATACATGACCTGTGTATCATGAAGTGAGTTGCAGCATTTATAGTGTAAGGGATCTGCACATCACTATAATTAAATGTACAAATCCCCAAATCCAGAATTCTAAAATCCAAACTTTAATATTTTTATTTTTTTTAATTACAATCTTCTCTGCCTGTCTCTTTGGTTTGGTTTTTGTGTTGTAAAATGTGCTATCTTTCTGAGGGTTCTATCCATGCACAAGTATTAACATACTATAAAACTACCTTTAGGTTTCATATATAAGCTGACAGGTAAATATTGCCTACATAACATAAGATATTGTTGTTAACACTTGGTTCTATCCCTCTCCATGCTGTCCCATTTTACAGATGCAAATATTCAAAAATCCAAACCATTTTTGGTCCCAAGCAGTTTGGATAAAGAGTTTTTCTATCTGTATTAACTGAGTGGTAAAAATG
Organism: Bombina bombina; assembly: GCF_027579735.1. Lineage (NCBI taxonomy): Eukaryota > Metazoa > Chordata > Amphibia > Anura > Bombinatoridae > Bombina > Bombina bombina. Next base: position 123,044,538 of record NC_069502.1, on the reverse strand, counting down.
TGAGTTCACTGTTAATTACTTGTCTCTTAAAGGACCACTCAATGCAGTAGAATTGCATGATTAACACGTACATAATAAAAAGACAATGCAATAGCACCTTCTCTGAATTTCAAAAAAGCAGATTTATTTTTTTTTGACACGTTTTATTTTATCTCCTATTTTCCGGCCCCTTGTATCATGTGACAGAGATCAGCCAATCACAGATTAGTATACGTATATACCCTGTGAGTTTGTGCACATGCTCAGTAGGATCTTGTTCCCCAGAAAGTGAGAATATAAAAATATTGAGCAAAATTTGATAATGGAAGTTAATTGGAAACTGAAAACTGCTGCTCTATCTAAATCATAAAAGTTTATTTTGACTTGAGTGTCCCTTTTAATAAAAAGAATTAAAAACAAAAAAAAAAAACCCTGTACTGAGCTGGAGATGTAGCGTACTGGAGCACATGAACAGGACAATGAAGGCTAAAATTCAGCCCTATACTGCTTTACTAGACTTATGCACACTGGAACCTTCAGCAGCTTCTGTTAGAAATCGTTTGGAGGGATACATTGATATAAAACATGAACAAACCGTTACTATAAATTGTGAAATGTCATGTTGCACATTTGAATTGGTTCTTTGCCAATGTGTATCCTTGCAAATGTTTTCCTTTATGTTGGAAGGTGCTGCTTTTAGTGTGTGTAAGTATATGACTGATCTGCATACACATTTTTTACTTCTGTTCTCTTATAGCAGTGTACAAAACCTTCAAGTAAGCGTATATATTGTGCAATGGAGACTTTATGCATGTTCCACTTCAGTACACTAAAGGCAAATTCATGCTTATGCATTCTACACCAGGGGTCGACAAATCTGTTAAATGTAGTAGTCAGACAGTGGTATTTGAAGATAGATATAGGGAGAATAATTTAAAAAGTTAGGAGCCAGGAGAAAAATTCTAGGAGCCAGTGGCTCCCTGGGTTTGTAGAGCCCTGTTCTTCACCATTTTATTCATTAAAGTGAAATAAAAGGAAGCCCATCCAGAAAACCCATTACAGTCTACAATATTTCAAGTGATTGTTCCTTGAATCAAATCTAATCATATAAGTCATAAAGGGACAGTAAAATTAAACTATCATGGTTTAGATAGAGCATGTCAAATAATAACAAAAAGCTTTCCGATGAATTTCTATTCTCAAATTTGCTAACATACCCTGTTGACGTAGTAGCTATGTCTTACCTTCTGCCTCATTCTGCGTTCCCGGCTGTCAGCTCTGACTGCACTCAGAGGCAGAAGGCATCTCCCTTCATATGGTAAGGGAGCGCTGATCATGCTTCTGTTACCATATTAAGGTAGATTGTTACAGATAGTGACACAGTCTCTGTCACTGTCTGTAATGATCTCTGTTGGTGGGTGACGAAGGGGTAGGGAGTGGGAGTGGCCCTGACCTACAGAAAAAAAAAATTAGGGAGGGATGGGTCGCTGCAGTACAAAAAAGTAGAGAGGGAGGAGGGCTCTATATAGGGGGACCGCTACACTACAGAAAAAAAAAATAGTAGCTATTAATAAAAAAAAACCAAAAAAAAAAAACCTCTACAAACCTAAGATGGCGGCAACAAGTAAGAGGGGAGAGTTAGAAAGCTGTGGGGGGCTCACACTACACTATAGAAAGTAAAAATATCACTAAACTGCATACAGACAGACTGTCTGGTGACCAGGGGTGGGGGGGGGGCAGGGAGGAAGGAGTGCTGTTTTGGTAGAGATCGGGGGTGGGAGGGTAATATTTACACTACAGCTAAAATTAACCTTGCAAGCTACCTGATTAAACCCTTCACTGCTAGGAATTTCAGAAGTGTGTTGCACGGCTGAAATTAGTAGCCTTCTAGTTGCCAAAAACAATGGCAAAGCCATGCATGTCTGTTGTTTCTGAACATAGTGGATCCCAGAGAAGCTTTTATATCTATTTGTGTCATGATTGCACAAGTGGTGTATAAGTAATTTCAGTGAGAAGCCTAAAGTTTGAGAAAAAGTTAACAATTTTTTTTTTTATTTTGATACCAAGCATTTGTACTTGTACTCATGCAAATGCACCGATACTTAAACGGATACCTCCACTTCCTACCCATACGCCATCTTGTGGCGTTTTTCAAACTGCATGTTCCCATTTCATTTTAAGCTGGAGTGAAGACTTAACTAAAAATTATTCACTTCTGTTCTGCCAATACAAATTGCTGTTATTTGTATTATTGTACGTTTGAGAGCAGTGCTCCAAAAGCTGCTACTATACAGCTGGAAGCCTCTCTGGGAGAGATCACTGTACCTCATTCAGACAAACCCCTGAAGTACCGGGCAGTTAATAAACTGAGATTTCCAGCTCTGGCTAAAATGGCCCAAAAATATATTTTTGCCCCATGCAGTAGTGTGAAAAGTGAAAGACTGTTCAGCTTAGCGTCAAACGTCCTTACTGATAGAAGAAACAGACATATAGCTGAACATGTAGAGATGCTTCTGTTCATTAATAAGAACTTGCCACTCTTATACTGCTAGTTCTCATCTTGAACAATTGTGCTCAAAACATACTGTACTCTGAGGAACATCCTTAGCCAGGGCTGGACTGGGAATAAAAAGCAGCCCTGGAAAAATATGAAGACCAGCCCTATTTTCTGTTGAATCATTAGCATGCAAATGCCCCATTTTTTTCAAAGGGGATTACTGGGACACTCCTTCCCCAATGTTTTTTTAAGAATTGCATTTATATTACTTTGTATTAAATACAAATGTCAGATTGATGTTATATAGGCACCCTACAACTCAATTGCATCCAGTAATCACACCTTTAAATTGTAGCTGGCTTTCCAGCCCCAACTGCTGCAGCTGCTATTTATTGTTGCTACTATTAATATATTTTATTGTAATATTTTTATTTATAAACATTTTCTGTGAACTTTGTGACAACAATCAAATAAAACTGTTTATTTTAAAATGTCGTTTTTGAGTTACAGTTCATAATTTATAAAGAAGCTATCTTAATACATTAATCTGTATTGTGCTTGGTAAACTGTCGTATGACATAAATAAGTATCAGTAATTGGTATCGGTCTTAAAAAAAAAAAAAAAAGATGGTATCGGTGCAACCCAAATAAATATATATATTTTCTATCTCTATCTATTTTGTGAAAGCAAAAATGCTAAAAATTCTCTGGTCTTTTGGGCAAGTTTTTCTCTGAAATTCTTGGTCCTTAAGGGACATGAAACACAATTTTTCAAACTTTCCAATCTACTTCTATTATCAAATTTGCTTTATTCTTTTGGTATCCTCTGTTAAAGGAGCAGCAATACACTACTGGGAACTAGCTGAGCACATCAGGTGAACCAATCACAAGAGGCTTACATGCAGACACCAATCAGCAGCTGGCTCCCAGTAATACATTGCTGCTCCTGAACCTATCTATGTATACTTTTCAACAAAAGATGCAAAGGGAACAAAGCACATTTAGTTAATATAAGTACAATGGAAAGTTGTTTAAAATTATATGCTCTATCTGAATATTGAAAGAATATTTTTAAGGTTTATGTCCATTTAACAGAAAATCTGTTAAGCACAGGTACGCCTGCGCAAAACATGTCAGGTGTTTCACTGCAATGACCCTTTGATTGTGGCAGAATAAATCTTTACCTGATTACAGCACTGAGTTTGTTGACAGCAGTTCTTTTCTTCTGGTTTTTTTTTGTAGTGCTTCTGTAAAATAATTTCTTGATGATCAGAAGAATTTTGTTAGAGGCAGACATGTTTAAAGTGAAAGTCAACCCTAGCGTTTGTGAAATCTAAGATTGACGATTTAAACAAATAAAGGGGACTTTCATTCATGAAGTATAAAATTCTTCATGCAGATCGCCGCTCTGAGCTGCTCAGGCAGCCCACGGCAGATCGCTGTTTTGCTAAGAGATGACGTTTTCACCTCTTAGCCAATAGCCATGCTGTAAATCTGGCTTGGCGCCCCTTGGGAGCCGGATTTACCGCACGCTATTTGCTAAGAGGTCAAAACGTAACCTCTTAGCAAAACCGCGATCTGCCGTGGGCTGCCTTAGCAGCTCAGAGCGGCGATCGCTTAAAACAAAGGAGCTTTCTGCATGAGGTATTTTATACTTCATGATTGAAAGTCCCCTTTTATTTGTTTTAATAGTCAATCCTAGCGGTTCACAAATTCTAGGGTTGACTTTCACTTTTAAGTGCAGATCTTTTATTGGAGGATTTTTTTTTTTTTATTATTATTAATTTGTATTATACTATCCTACCTAAATACATTGTATGCTTAGAAGCAGTTATACTACACTGTCATTTATTATGACTACAAATTCTAATACACTGAACAAATACAGATGCAATCTTTATTATGCATGTAGTAAAGTGAGTTGTGTATTGTGATCTGTCCCTAGGAAGTATTCTTGCAGTGACCATGGCAGATCCATATGCGAGTGGAAAACTAAACAAGTTTGTAGGAATTTGCATTCAGCGATCAGGGAGTGGTCTTGGGGCGACATTTGTTCTCCGCAACATTATTGAAGGACAAGGTAAGTGTTTGTAAGATATTATATTTATGTATAATTATTTTTTTTCTCTTATCTCCTGCACCTATTGGTGAATGCTTCATCCAGAGCAGATTTATTTTCTTATAAAGAAAGCCGGTTTATCATTGTCACTGTCAGGAAGCTTCAGTTCAATATAAGTCCTGCTGAATTGAACTAGAAAGGGGGATATATAGTTATGAAATTATGTAAACTAGTTTTAAGATGTGCTTTTCCCAGAGGTAAACTTAAAGGGACATTCTACACTAGATTTTTATTTGCCTAAATGTTTTGTAGATGATCCATTTTATATAGCCTAAACAGTTTGCTTATTTTTAAAAAAAAACTTTGCGCTGATTTTCAGACTCCTAACCAAGCCCCAAAGTTTTAGGAGAATACTGATGTATACCTACTCCAGCTTGCTCCTGATTGTGTAAAGAGTCTTTTCATATGCAGAGGAAATTGGAGGGGGGTGTGTCTTCTTTTTTTGCTATAGAACTAATTTGCAGTGGGTGTTCCAGTTAACCTTTGCAACAGTGTTAAACTGTGAGCTTCTAAGTACGTTTTTTAAACCGTTTTTTATACTGTATTTTTATATCAGTATCTTTGCATATTTGTCTTTTATAGTAGTGTCTATTACATGCAGTTAAATAAAATTTGGTGTATACTGTCCCTTTTTAATGATATAAATATGTATAACTTAGATAGAAACCTTCAAGTATATTAAGGGACTTAAAGGACCATTAAATATAGTATAATTGCATAATCCACAAATACTCAATAAAAAGACAATGCAATAGCACTTAAAGGGACAGTCTACACCAGAATTGATATTGTTTAAAAAGATAGATAATCCCTTTATTACTCGTTCCCTAGTTTTGCATAACCAACACCGTTATATAAATACTTTTTACCTCTGTGATTAACTTGTATCTAAGCCTCTGCAAACTGCCCCATTATGTCAGTTCTTATGCCAGACATCCATTTTAGCCAATCGGAGCTGGCTCACTGGAACTCCAAGTGCATGAGCACAGTGTTATCTTTATGACACACATTAACTAACACCCTCTAGTGGTGAAAAACTGTCAAAATGCCCTGAGAGAAGAGAAGGCCTTCAAGAGCTTAGAAATTAGCATATGAACCTCCTAGGTTTAGCTTTCAACTAAGAATACCAAGAGAACAAAGCAAAATTGGCGATAAAAGTAAATTGGAATATTGTTTAAAATTATTTTCTCTATCTGAATAATATGTTTTTTGGGGGCTAGACTGTCCCTTTTAAAGGGACAGTCTAGCCTAAAATTGTTGTTGTTTAAAAAGATAGATAACGCCTTTACTACCCATTCCCAGTGTTGGACAACCAACATTGTTACCTTAATATACTTTATAACATTTAAACCTCGAAATTTCTGCCTATTTCTAAGCCACTATAGACAGCCTCTTATATGCTTTTTTTTATTTACTTTTCTCAACAAGAGACTGCTAGTTCGTGTGAGCCATATAGATAACATTGTGATCACGCCCAAGGAGTTATTTAAAGGTACACTAAACCCAAATTTTTTTCTTTCATGATTCAGATAGAGCGTGCCATTTTAAGCAACTTTCTAATTTACTCATATTATCAATGTTTCTTCGTTCTCTTGCTATCTTTATTTAAAAAGCAGGAATGGGATGCAAAGTGCTGCACGAGTTATTTCAGACTCCTATTTGAGAACGTAACAGTATTTGGCTACATTTGTTGTAATTGTGCTCTGGGCAGACAGCTAAAGAAAGCTGCCGAAAAACTTTTCAAAGTATTTTCATTTTTTTTATTTCCCTCCAATTTTTCCTGTATTCCCACCCCACACACACACATTTGCCAATGCATTCCAGTATTTCTAGGGCAGTGGAAAAACACAGGAAAAATTAGAGGAAAAAAGGGAAATCAAGTAATGAAAATATACTGCCAAGTTTTTTTTGTTTTGTTTTTAAACTTAATGGCAAATGTGTTTTAAAAATTAAACTTTGTAATGGCCTTTCATTATTTGATATCCCTATCCCTACAATCTGTTTATTGTCTTAAAATTATTTATTCTTTTTGTTTGGGTAGTCTTCATGTGCACTGTTAAGGGTGGTCTTGTTTTAAAACTGTTTTGTTGTGATCTATTAAATTTTCTCTAGCGTGTATATGTGTGTATCTATCTATCACACAGAGAAAGTCCAGCACTCGCAAGTTCTCAGCTATGATTTAAAAGCAAAAATGGAATTTTCCCTATGGTTCTTGCACCCAGACCTGTCTGGGGTTAACTGCCTGTGACTCTGGAGACAGCACAGCTTCCTGTGAGTGCCAGTGAGCACCCAGGGCTGAGCATGTTATAGGGTCATGGGATGTTACCCGGTCCGGTGTGAGAGTGCAGTCCCCTACCGTGTTTTGTGTGTGTATGTGTGTATATATATATATATATATATATATATATATATATATATATATATATATATATATATATATATATATATATATATATATATATATATATATATATATATATATATATATATATATATATATATATATTAGTATTCCATTAGGATAAAATACAACCCGTGGGGGTCCAACACACACAAATTCGAGCAGTGTATTCAAGCTGACATGTTTCAGTATAGCACCGTAATCATAGCTAAATGGGTACAGAAGTGTTGTCTAATTAAAAGCCAACAGAAAATCCCATTGGTTGTTATAAAAACCAATCACTGGTGTTCAAAAGTATAGTCCTTAACTCTTGTTACTCCAAAAAAAGATACTGTGGATATTGCTAACGTTAACCTAAACATGAACATAACCACTACCCACCATTATTATAAAGGCAGACCAGATAAATGATTTAAAACATTCCATTAATATCATGGTTTACCGCAACCCAATAAGACCATAAAGGTCATAAAGTCCCTATCATGAGAGTATAGGGCAGTACTCAGACTGTTACTTGGCGGGGGAGAGGGGAATATTCAAATATGTAAGAAAAAGGATAGAAGATGTATATCCTCATATTAGGAGGTCATAAAAAAATGGTATTTTACCTATTGCTCTATATGGAGTTATACTCATTGCAATATTTAAATGATATAAAATGTCATTACAATCGCTATTTAATGTTTTTTATAAAAGTAATGCCTTACTGTATATACAACATGTACACCCAAATATACACACTGAAACAGTAAAATAGGAAAATAAGAGAATACATAAACCGTGAACTACAAAAAGGGAGGGGGTATGTAAGCTAAGGAGATAGGATTCCCCTAAATACAGACCACATTAGTCCGGAGAGTAAATTACTCTCTAGTGTATCCCTAAAGTAGATGTGTAGTGGTGTATGTATGTATATATAATTAGAGAGAAGAAAAGTGAGGAACTGCAGGGTTCTTTTCCAAAAAGTGGATGGTTTATTGAGCAGACAGGTGAGAGACACAATTCACAGTGTGCAAGGTTAGATCTGACGCGTTTCCCGCATGCTCACATGCGCTTCATCAGAAATATATATATATATATATATATATATATATATATATATATATATATATATATATATATATATATATATATATATATATATATATATATATATATATATATATATAATTTCTTGGTTACAAACACCCACTAGAGTAATCCTCCGCAAAAGGTCAGGCCCAAGTAATAAATGGAGTATAAGAAAAATTGACTCGACTACTCCTAGATATAAATCCCTAGATGCACACACATATACATGAATACGTCGCAGCTTATATAAATGTATTAGTGCGTCTGTGCTAATCTGTAGCATACTATAAGATAGAGTGAGGTATGGACAGGGCCTAAACCATGTCTATAGCAAATGTATAAATGCAAAAGGTGTATGAGGTATATGAGTAAGGCCAACCAATAGAAGAATAAACAGCATAATGAGCTAAAAAAACTTCAGTTGCATGTTCATATGTACATACAATATAATATAATATGGTACACCTAAAAGAAAGTCCTATAACCGATCAGTGATGTATACCAACCAAAAAACAATTTCCAGTAATTTATAAGATCTTATTCAGAATTGAGACCCCTAAGTACCCTAGTTTGAAGCCTAAAAACCCAAAACATTTCACGTTTTGCTTAATATTTGGTCCCTGTCTCTGACCCATTCAATAGCCTGCCACCTTAATGTTGCATTACTCTTATTATGTTTGTTCTTAAAGTGTTTCACCAGGGGGTGGTGGCCTCACCAATTTTAATGGTGGACAGATGATTTCTTATCCTAGTGTTCACGTCATTAGTAGTGAGTCCTACATACTGTATGTGATATTCAATGCAGGTGAGCAAATAGATAACATAAGAGGATGTACAATTGAGGCAAGAAGTAATTTTAAACGCTTTTCCTGTAACTTCGGAATGAAACTCCTCCGAAGTGATGCTAAACTCACATGGTCTGCACCTAGACTTGCCACACTTTTACATCCCCCTATGTCTAAGCCAAGATCCTTGTTCTCTGTACGTGGTAGGTAATTCAGAGGGGGACATTATATTCCCTATAGTTCTGTTTTTCCTATAGGAACAGCGCAAGCCCCTATCAACACAGCCTACAAGTCTGTCATCAGCTGACAAAAGTTGAAAATGTTTATTTACAATGTTGCAGATATCTTAATATTCTGTACTGTAGTCTGTGACAAAGGTGACATTTTCTCGTGATTTTATGTCCTGTGTCCACCTATCCGTTTGGACCCTTTTAAAAGTGTACTCCTGTCCAATCTATCTACCTGAGACTGAGCCCTATCTATTACATACTTAGGGTAACCCCTCTGCTGTAACCTTTCTCTCATGTCCCTACTTGGTTTCAAATAGGTTGCCTCTTCAGTACAGTTCCTTTTAACTCTGAGTTGTCCCTTTGCAACCGCCAAAGGAACGTGCTTTGGATGGCAGCTCCTGGCATGGAGCAGGGTATTATTAGTGATTGGTTTCCTGTATATATTGCTATAAACTCGTCCATTGTCATTAGCTGTCAAAGTAAGGTCTAAATAGTTGATCGATCTAGATTGGTTTTCAAAAGTAAATTGTAAACCAACTGTGTTCACATTTAAATTCCTTACAAAGTCTTCCAAAAGAGTGTCCGAACCCTGCCAAACAAAGAGAAGATCATCTATATTTCGCCTATAAAAGGCAACATTTGCTCTGTAGTCATTTTTATCCCCATAGATGTGGGACATCTCCCACCAACCCATATACAGGTTGGCATATGAGGGCGCAAACTTCGCCCCCATAGCCATCCCACATCTCTGGAGATAAACTGTTTCCTCAAAACTAAAGCAATTATGTATGAGCATGAACCTGGTGACTCTCAAGATAAACTCCACGAAGTCTGTTTCAAAACTAGAAAAACTCTGAAGAAAAAAGGCTATAGCCCTTAGACCATCTTTGTGTGGAATGGATGAATAGAGAGCCACCACGTCCACCATCAACCACATATACTTGTGTGTATCCAAAGTAAAGACTTCCATTAAATTAAGTAAATCCTTAGTATCCTTCAGATAACTCTGTAGTGTGACCACAAAAGGATGCAATATGGCATCAAGCCACTGGGACAGATGTTCAAAGAGGGAGCCTATCCCACTCACGATAGGGCATCCCTGTACATTAAGTGTTTTATGCACCTGTGGAAGATGGGCACCACTGGATGTTCTATATACAAAAATCATAAGTGGCTATATTGAAATGCCCATCTTCTAACCCATCATCCAAAAGTGCCTTAAGTTCCCTTTGAAAAACCTTAGTAGGATCTCTGTCAAGTCTTGTATAGTGTTCAACATCATGCAACTGTCTATGAGCCTCACTGACATAGGCTGTCCTATTTAAGACCACCACCGAGCCTCCCTTATCCGCTGAGCGGATAACAATATCTTTGTTTTTTTGGATCTCCTGTAGTGCCTGTTTTTCTCTGTTCGACAAATTGGGGTTAGTATATGTGGCCTTATGTCTCCCCCCCCCCCCCCTTGAAAAAGATAACTTAGTGAGATCATCCTCCACCCTCTTATAGAAGGTTTCCAGGATGGGTCCACAAGTCTGTATAGGGTAAAATTCAGATTGATGTCTAAACCCACTGAAACTCCTTATATTCACTAAACGGGTATGTCTGAGGTCTAAATCCTCAGAGTCTACAACTCCACTCTGTCTCACCCTGAAAATGTTTTTTCAGGGTGAGATTTCTGATCAATCTATTCACATCCAACATGGACCTAAAAATGTGAAATGTACAGGTGGGGGTGAAATTCAGACCATAGCTAAGTACCTTCAAAAGTAACTGACATAAATCTGGTGGAGTATATATGTATATGTGTGTATATATATATATATATATATATATATATATATATATATATATATATATATATATATATATATATATATATATATATATATATATATATATATATATATATATATATATATATACATACACACACACACACACACACACACACACACACACACACACACACAATAGATGTTTGGGCTGGCTCCTAGATTTTGAACATATTTGTCAAGCACTGCTATATTTGATATTAGGAAGATTATGTCAAATCCATGTCTTTAGCCATTCTAACTAGAAGATCTTTATGGCTTAAATCTTGGAATGCTTACATGGTGTATTAAACTAGATTATTATCTCTCTTTTCAAGGAAAAAACATTTTTTGGTGCACAAGTGGATTCTATTATCTCACTGTTACTTGGGGTTAGGGGGAGTTTTTCTGCCCCAAGACAAGAAATCTAAGGGTACGTTTAAAGCTCCCAATCGTTTTCGTTCCTTTCGTCAGAATAGAGCACTGAAACCCACTCCTTCCCCTAAGGCCTCTGGCTCTAATTGGAGACCATCTCCGAATTCAAATAAATGTTTCGCGGACTTCGTTTACATTTTTGCCTAAAGTTGTGAATTCTAACAACATCAATAAGGAAATTATTGTTCCTTCCGTGTGTCCTAATTCTAAGAATACTCTTGAAGTCTTTACATTCTTTGGATGAGGTAAGAGCTTTGAAATATTATGTTGAGGATACTAAAGAATTCAGAAAGTTTATTTGTTGTTTTTTCTGCTTCCAGAAAAGGTCAGAAAGCCTCTGCCATTTCTTTGGGCTCTTGGTTGGAGCTTCTGATTCACAAAGCTTATTTGGAGGCAGGGCAGTCTCTGTCTCAGAGAATTACAGCTCATTCTACAAGATCAGTTGCCACATCTTGGGCTTTCAAGAATGAAGCTTCAGTTGATCAAATCTGCAAAGCAGCCACTTGGTGTTTGCATACATTTACTAAATGTTACCATTTTGATGTTTTTGCTTCTTCTGAAGCAGCTTTTGGTAGAAAGGTTCTTCAGGCAGCTGTCTGTTTGATTCTAGTGCCTATGATTTAAGTTTTATGCATAGAAGAATTTGTTCGGAATGTTATATTCTACAGAGATAACATCAAAGGGTTTTATCTGATTGGTACTATCCATAGTTTGGGTTAAAAAGACCAGTCCTTTTTGTGCCCACAATCCAAAAACTTGAGAATTTAATTCTGGTATACATTTTGGATTACCTATGATTGGAAGAAAAGGGGATATTTGATCATTTATGTCTAACGTAAGGCATAAATTCTGCCAGGCAATAATTGTATTGCGTATGGTGATCATATTTTGAACATTTGATGGAAGTTGAGTTTTTTGGCAGCGAAGAACTGCGTTAAAGGGCCACTGTAAGTAAATATTTTCTATGCCTGTTACTAACTAACTATTCCAAATATACTTTTTATCAATAGCATTTCATTAACATATCTCTACCGTATATCAGAAATCTTGTCTGCAAATTTAATTGTTTTCCAAACCCACTCCGTGGGTATCCTTTGCTCTGTACCAATCCGTTTACAATACCTAGGTTTCAAAATGGCGCTTTAAACACAAAGTTATTGGTTTAAGTATTTTGAACATGCAGTGCTGAAAATAGTGGGCAGGATAACGTGACATCATCGGCGAATAAAAGATATAACTTTTAGAACGTTATGAAACTTCGTTTTGGAGAAAATATAGGTCAGTAGGTTTTAATTAATGTTTATTAACTTTAATATGTTTGTTGTTTAGCTTAAAAATTATAACAGAAAGTAATCCTTTAAGTAAAAATGGAGAGAATAAGGCCTCTTCAAGGTCAAAATATGTTGTGATTTTCCATAATGAGCCAGTCAATTGCATAGCGTGCCAGAATTATGGTATTGTAACATTTAATGTCAGGGAATAAAAAGCCACCAAATTCCGCAGCCTGTGATATTTTATATATGGAGAGCAGGTGTCTTCCCCCCCCCCCCCCCCACACACACACACATATAAATCTAGCACATATTTTGTAAAAAGATTTTAAATCCTTATTTAGAAGAAACAGTGGTAAGCTTTGCATAATATAAAGCAGTTGGGGGAATAGTGCTATTTTAATTTAGCAATACATTATTATTTTTTTATTTTTTGTTTCAGATAACCTAGCAGCATGCAAGGAATTTTTATTGAAAAGTTTTGTTTTTACATAAGTAGTCAAATAATCATGAAACATGACTATGAGCATAAGATCAGTCAATATACATAAAAATAAATACACACAGGTGCATATACAATATCAAATCGTGAACATAGAATCAGTATTATTTTGTACTGTATCCAAACTTTAAACAAGTACTATAGGTATGTCACATTATCAATGGGATTCGGAAATATATCCAATAGGGGCTTCTTCAATCACAGGCTTTGGTGGTGATAAGCAAAAGTACATATTACATCTCAAGTGTTATTATTCTTAACAAAACCCTATACCCTGTGGCAAAAAGCTTAAGCTCTGGCAATTAAGTTTAGTATAGAATATGGCCGATCCATTTTTAAATCTTTTACTAACCGAGTTCAGAACAATACTGTATTCCTTTAGGGTGGCACCTAACATTTTATCACCCCCTAGTATATATATTAACATACATTACAATCGTATATCAAAAAAAAAAAAAAAGTTACCATTGACTTTGCACAGTCTATAGACAGTTAATGATCAAGGAATAGGCCGCGGTTAAATATGATTTCCAACTGGACTAACAGAAAATCTTTAAGGGGTATACAGTGGGTCTTACATTCTGGACATATAAAACATGAAAATACAAGCTAAGCAACATCAACATTTGATAGACAGTAAAAGAAATAAGAGTGGCGCACTGGGCCGAGTTAAAAATAGATCAAGTAGATATCCAGTCTACTTAAGAAGTTAATACTAAATGTTAAAAAAGTAGTGGATTATATGAAATATATATAAATAGCTGTCATATATACTAATCACTATATATAAAAAATAAATAATGAATAATTATTACAAAATAGTAGCCAAATACCATAAAAAGGACAAGATTAATGTATCTAAAGAATCATTTAATATAACAGTATTGAAAAATTCCTAAAAGTAATTGACTCAAACATAAAATAAACAAATACATTCAATCAAGTGTCAAATCAAACAAAATGAACACAACATAGACAAAGGCATTCAATCAAATAGTAAGAGATGTGGCCACATCTAACTGGACTGAACAAATTGATATTATCACTCATAAACTCATATATTTAGAGATAAGATTAAGCAAAACCTGATAAAAAGTAATAGATCGATAAAATATATAGAAATGGCTATGGAAAAGGCAGCTGCACAATAGTTATAAAACCGTTATTGGTTCTTTTAATGCCAACCAACAAATGTCCATTTTTTGTGATGGTTTGAAAAAAGTAGTCTGTTATATTTCAATTTGCAAACAATTACGGCAAATATAAAAAGTAAGTTAGTCTGCGGTCCAGGTTTAAGTATAGAAACAAACTGTCAGTTTGTAGGTATCCTATGTTTCTCCAATCCGTCTTAAGCCAGATTTCAAATAAATATTAGCTTATTAGGTAAATTACAGCTTTCATACGTTCCTGAGATGTAACGTATGAAAGCTGTAATTTACCTAATAAGCTAATATTTATTTGAAATCTGGCTTAAAGGGACATGCCACCCACATTTTTTCTTTTATGATTTAGAAAGATAATGCAATGTTAAACATATTTCTAATTTACTTATATTATCTAATTTGTTTTATTCTCTTGATATTCTTTGATGAAAAGCATATCTAGATATGCTCACTAGCTGATGATTGGTTGCTCCACATAGAAGCATAATGTGATTGGCTCACCATGTACATTGCTTTTTCTTCAAATAAGGATATTTAAAAAATGAACCAAAATATATTATGGAAGTAAATTGTAATTTTGTTTACATTTCTATTCTCTATTTGAATCATGAAAGAAAGATTTTTGGTTTAGTGGCCCTTTAAGATGGGTTGGAGAAACATAGGATACCTACAAAGTGACAGTTTGTTTCTATACTTAAACCTGGACCGCAGACAAACTTACTTTTTATATTTGCCGTAATTGTTTGCAAATTGAAATATAACAGACTACTTTTTTCAAACCATTACAAAAAACGGACATTTGTTGGTTGGCATTAAAAGAAACAATAACGGTTTTATAACTATTGTGCAGCTGCCTTTTCCATAGCCATTTCTATATATTTTATCGATATATTACTTTTTATCAGGTTTTGCTTAATCTTATCTCTAAATATGAGTTTATGAGTGATAATATCAATTTGTTCAGTCCAGTTAGATGTGGCCACATCTCTTACTATTTGATTGAATGCCTTTGTCTATGTTGTGTTCATTTTGTTTGATTTGACACTTGATTGAATGTATTTGTTTATTTTATGTTTGTCAATTCCTTTTAGGAATTTTTCAATACTGTTATATTAAATGATTCTTTAGATACATTTATCTTGTCCTTTTTATGGTATTTCGCTACTATTTTGTAATAATTATTCATGAATTATTTTTTATATATAGTGATTAGTATATATGACAGCTATTTATATATATTTCATATAATCCACTACTTTTTTAACATTTAGTATTAACTTCTTAAGTAGATTGGATATCTACTTGATCTATTTTTAACTCAGCCCAGTGCGCCACTCTTATTTCTTTTACTGTCTATCTAATAGTTTCTAACTGTGTTTGAGGGATCACAGTCTACACTAGAGTTGGCTTTGAGTTTTTAAGGTTTCAGTCCGGATCCATTATCTACTGTTTTTATCAACATTTGGATGTGGATAACAGCCTTCATTGACATGGTAGATATTAACAAAAGAGTTGTCAAATTATGTACCCATTCAACTATTTTATACAAACCATCATATATGACTAGTAGGCTAGAGCAAGTTCAATAAGTAGAATATCTTTTAAAACTGAAGTCCTGTGCTAAGATTGGGTTCTGGAGCAAGTCCATCATACTATCCCGCACTAAACATTTTACAAAAGTGCAATATCAAGTACCCAACAGGGTTATATCAAATAATTGGACCTGAAAAAGTGATGAATCTTAAGCAGAGTTTCAACCGATTCTGGACCTATAAGATGGGATATTTGTATTTACAGTTTACCCCATTCCTATTTTTGGTAGAGAATAAACTTCTGAGCCTGTCTGGTAATCTTTGGTCTGCTGTCTCATCTTTTCTTGAAGTAGCAAAATTGAGCTTGTTAGCAGTTTAAAAGAGGGAATAATTTGTGTGGCAGCAGTACCCCATTTAGTAAAGGACATGATATTGGTGACTGATGACTTGTCAGCATCTTCTATGGCACTAAAATTAATAAAGTCCCAGATAATGTCAAAAGTGCAGCTCATATCTTTTGACCTAGCAGCAAGCTCCAGGTTGGTAATTTCCCTCGACTGCAAGTCTACCTGTGCTGCCAAAAGCTGGGGTTAATTTAGCATTATTTTAGCCAAGAAGGATAAAGGAAATGATTGCCATCTGTGCATTTTAGCTAATGCATCTGTGAAGAAACTTTTAAAATTAAATTTATACCAATTATTTGGGTTCTTATGAAAATAAATTCCAAGGTATCTAATATATTTCACTTCTTTAAAGGTGTTGGTAGCTGTTTTTATCTTTATGGATTCATAAAATTTCTGTCTTGGATAAATTAATTTTATAGCCGGAAATTGAAACTAAATTGATAAAATTTCTGTAAGCAGACAGGAATACTACTTTTAGTGTTTTTAAGAAATAGAAGCAGATAATCCACATATAATGAAAGTATTCATTTCTTATATCCAAGCATAATTCCATTCAATTCCTGTCTGAAAAGAATTGCCAAGGGTTCAATCGCAACGTTAAACAAGAGGAGAAAGGGGGCAACATTGTCTTGTCCCTTTTATTTAATGTAAAATTGGTGGTCAAGCTGCCATTTACAATAATAGAGGAAACGGGATAATTATATATTGCTTTAACAAAGGTTATAAAATGTCCAGAGAAACCAAAGCTCAGAAGTGAAGAGTATTACAGAATCAAAGGACTTTTCTGCGTCAACTGGCAAAATCTACAGAAATATTTTTTTTCTTTTTATGGAACTCATTCCAAAAATAATCTAGTAGGGCTACTTTGCATTTATTTTTAGTAGAGGATCTGCCTATCATAATACTGGACTGATCTTTGTGAATAATCTCATTTTAGGCAACCTTTGAGTCCATTTGCAACAATAGAGGTAAGTATTTTATAGTCTACGTTTAGTAGCAAGATAGCTCTATATGAGCCTAAATCTCTTGGGTTTCTCCCTTTTTTAAGTATTAATGTAATAAGTGAAGAACTTTGAGGTCATTTGATCTTTGGTGAAATAGCTATTATATAGTGAGGTTAGTATATCTAAGATATCTGATTTTAATATTTTAAAGAACTCAGCCGAAATTTGATTGGGACCAGCGGCTTTAAGTTTAGCTGCATCTATAGCTTCTGAAATTTCTTCCGTTGATATCGGAATATTCAGTTTTTCTAAAAGATTTGGAGGGACTTTCTGGAGTTTTTTAAAGGGACAGTCAACACCTGACAACAGGATTTCATATGTTTGTAACGCAAACGAAGATCCGCCTGCACTGCCTCCCTTCTCTATCACCTCTATCCTTGTCCTAGTAATCTTCCAAATACATCCGTTAATCGACTCGAAATATGGCCGCCAAACTCCCCCCACTGTTACGTATTAACCTACTCCAATCAGAATGGAATTCTCGGTCTGAATCTTCAAACTCGTTCACGGCGTTAAGCACATGCGCAATTCAATTTTTGAAAGCTAACAAATGAATTTACTGCTACAAGTCCGATTGCTGTTTCCGATCTGACTGAATTACAAATGCGCATGCGCAATGACATATCGAGCGCGTCATCAATCCCTACATGAACAAGCCTGAATTGGAATAGAGATGGGGCAGAAGGAGGAGGGGGAGGAGTTTGGCGGCCATATTTCGAGTTAATTAACAGATGTATTTGGAAGGATTACTAGGACAGGGATAGAGGTGATAGAGAAGGGAGGCGATGCAGGCGGATCTTCGTTTGTGTTTCAAACATATGAAATCCTGTTGTGTCGGGTGTTGACTGTCCCTTTTTAATTTTATTCCAAAAATTACATTTATTTGCAGGGTCTATTTCTTTTGAGGTATAAGGTTTTTTTTTTTTTTAAATAGCTAAGAAAAATATATTTGATACTCTTTTATTCCCTTCTATAATTGCCTCAATTTTATTGATTTTCTTCCTAGCTTTATCTAGTCTAGCTAAATATTTGGCAGACTTACCAAAGTGGCCTTTGTATATTGCATTTATTTTATGTTCTTCACAAGAAGTTTTTTGTGCAATAAAGAGATCTTTCTTGCCTGGCAGAAATCTTTGTCCCATGATGTTTTACTGGGGGACACTAACTATATGGGTCCTATAGGCGTTTCTAACTTGTTTAGAGAGTTGTAGCTCCCGAGCTCTAGATTTCTTCTTCTTCTGTTTAATCATGTATGCTTTAATTTCTCCTCTGAGATAGGCTTTAGCAGTTTCCCAAAATATTTCTGTTTTATCATAGTTTGATTTGTCGTCATTTTTGTATTCTCTCCACTTCCGAACTAACCAATTTCGGAATTTTACATTATTTATTAAAGGACCAGTCAACACAGTAGATTTGCATAATCAACAAGTGCAGGATAACAAGACAATGCATTTAGCACTTAGTCTGAACTTCAAATGAGTAGTAGATTTTTTTTCTGACAATTTTAAAATGTATGTCTTTTTCCACTCCCCCTGTACCATGTGACAGCCATCAGCCAATCAAAAATGCATACATGTACCATGTGACAGCCATCAGCCATTCACAAATGCATACACACTTATTCTTGCACATGCTCAGTAGGAGTTGGTGACTCAAAAAGTTTAAATATAAAAAGACTGTGCACATTTAGTTATTGGAAGTAAATTGGAAAGTTGTTTAAAATGACATGCTCTATCTGAATAATGAAACTTTAATTTTGATTGAGTGTCCCTTTAAAATTTTTGGAAAAAAGAAATTGGTTTGTTCCAGGTCTTATATTTTAATTTTAATTTCTAAGGAAATAATGGCATGATCAGAAATAAGTATATCATTGATTACAGATCTGGTTTCTAGAGAAAGTAATGGGTCTGAAAATTAGAAAACAATCAATCCTAGATAGAGATCTATGTGACTTAGATTCACAGGTATATAGTTTGGTATTGGGATGTTGTATATGCCATATGTCATGGACTTTTAGATCTTCACACACTTGACTGAAAATCTAAGATTTTTGCATTAGGTAGCCTATGCTTTTTTGCCCAATTCTATCTACAGAGGGAGTAGGAATCAAGTTAGTCACCTGAAATTATTAGGTTCTGCCCAATATATTTAGACAAAAGCACAGTAAGTTTATACCAAATCTCTGGTTCTACTTAATTGGGCCAAAGGATATATTTTTTTTTACCCTGAATCTCTATTTCTAGGATCAGCCATCTGTCATCTGAATCTCAGTACTTTATGATCTTGTATGTAAGGTTTTTGTTAAGTAATATAGCTACACCCCTTTTCCTATGAGAACACAAGGAGGCAAACACTTCCCCAACCCATTTATTCTTTAATTTAATTACTTCCTTGTCTCTGAGATGTGTTTCCTGAATAAACATTATATCCGGATTATATTTACCTAACTGCTTTTTTATCTTTTAATCGGAGAAGTAATGCCCCCTACATTCCAGGAAAGATATTTAATAACGTTTCTCATTTAAAAGAAGAAAAAAAGCAAGTTTTTAAGAGTAGAAAAAAAATTATCCCATTCCTCTCCTTTTTCTCCATCCCTGCCTCCCTTCCTTTCTGTCCGGGTGAGGGTGGGAGGGGCAGGAGGCAAACAAAAAAAGGAAGGGGGAACCAATAATATTCAATAAAAACATCATGACCAGAGAAAAATACAGGCGATATGGTCTAATCATTCTGAAAACAAAAATATAATACATAACCGGTAAAGTCATAATCCCATCAGGTTAAATTATGTAAGATATTTATTTTTTTATTATTAAAGTATTCTTTAGCTTCTTCAGATTTAGATAGGGTGATCGTAAAATCATCCTCTTCTATAATAATTTTTGCAGGGTAAATAAGTCCAGCTTTAGCTCCATAATTGATTAATTTTGTACAGTTTGGTGCCATTTCATTTCTCCTTAATGAGGTTTCGCTAGAAAAATCCTGAAAGAGTAGTATCTTATGCTCTCCTACAAATAGATTTACTTTTTTCCTGTATAGCCTTAGTAAATTCATCTTATCTTGGTAATTTAACCACAGCAATTAGACAATGGTCAAATTTTTAAACTGGATATTTGTGTTCTTACTAATTCAAATTGAGGCAAAATTATATCTGAAATTTGACTGACTAGAGGTTAAAGTTCTTTTTTTTTTTTTTTGAGTGGTTATTAGTGGTTCACTAGTGGTGTCAAGGCCTGTTTCAGACACACTTTTTTATTTTTTTAATCTCTAGGTTTGACAGGCATGGTGGGAGAGTGAGGTTTACTGTGAATAATAAATCTTTCCATGTGCAAAAAAACAAAACAGAATGTGAAATAATTTCCTATCTAAAAAAAACTAAAAACAAATGGAGGAAAAACAGTGAGGTATGTGAGTCACTATCATATGTAGAGATACTCAAAGCTAAGCGTCTAGGAGAAAAGCAATGAGTATAGTATAATAATTACATGTGAATTTTGTTTATTTTTTTAAATGTGTGTGGTTGAGTTCCTTTTCCCTAAATTATATAGTTTGTTTAAAGTGAACTAAAAATGGGAGTAATTTGAAGAAATCTCCCTTAACAGACCCAGCCTATCTATGTCCTAAGCAATTGGAGTATAGTATTTAATGAGAAGAACCTTAGTAATTTTACCTCTAGATTAGTGTCTGAGAGGTATATTTAAAAACCGAGCGTTACCTCCTCCCTAATTTGCTCAAATATATGATCTGTCTGGATTTGAGTGAGTTAGGTTACAAACTGTATAGGTATAACACTAATCATATATTACATAAACTTTGTTTCCACAGTGAAGTGTAATATCTTAAGGATTTAAGCATATATAGAGCCACCATAAGCAGATTCTAAAAATCATATAAAACAACTTATTATGTTATCAGTTAATCCACAGCAAAGATTTATAACCTAGACATTAGGGCTATGGAAAGACGGGGAAGATGATATAGCCCAAATGGGAAATTGAGTCAATCTTTGATAGACAGGATTACAGTTCTTCCTAACATATTGCATAAGTAAGAGAATTCATATAGCCAACTTAATTTGTAAAGATGACTTGAAATTTGAGGTGCAATCACAGGGTTGGAATGGCGATTCTTTAGCTTTATATTTATAAAAATTCTTGATGTAGACACAACTTGTAGGTCAAAGGGACAGTACACACTCATTTTCATATAACTGCACGTAATAGTCACTGCTATAAAGAATAAGATGCACAGATACTGATATAAAAATCCAGTATAAAACTGTTTAAAAACTTACTTAGAAGCTCTCGTTTTAGCTCTGTTGAAAATTTAGCTGGAAAGCCCACTGCAAGTGGGAAATAAGACATCCCCCCTCCCCCTTCTTTTGCATATGAAAAGACCCTTTACACAAACAGGAGCAAGCTGGAGAAGGTAGCTGACGGTATTCTCATAAAACTTTGGGGCTTGGTTAGGAGTCTGAAAATCAGAGCAATGTTATTTAAAAATAAGCAAAACTATAAATTAAAAAAAAAACAACAAACTTTATGGTCTATATAAATTATCTACAAAACATCTATGCAAAGAAAAAGTGAGTGTATAATGTCCCTTTAATTATAAGGCCTCATGTTAGAATAGCTAGTATACAACCTTAGCTTCCAGAGTGCCTTGAGTATCTCTGGTGAAGTCCTGTAATCAGTATTGAAAGGAATAATTTTATGAATATCTCCTAGGTTACTCAGGGAAACTGGAAGGCTTTCTAAGCACAATATTAACCTAAGTCATAGCATGCCATTACAGGAAACATTAGACCAAATCAAGGATAGGATTCTGGGAGGCCGCTCGTGCTTCTTTGCGGAGCACACAACAGGGGATCTCACTCCGGTACTGTGTCCGCTGGGAGGTGTGTGATTAGCGTTGCTGTCCTGGTCCTTCAGCTCATGAAAGTACAGCACCCCCGTGGGGGTTCCTTTTAGCTCCTGGTTCTCTGGCTTGCGGACTTCTGATGCTAAGCGGGGTTCACGGGATGTCAGCGTCTCAGCCCTTACTGAACTCCGGTCGCGGCCCGGGCAAGACGGCCATCCACGGCCTGACTTGGCTTCTTGGGTGGTCCTAACAGACCGCTGTCCTAGGGCACAGGTTCGGATACTCTATGCCAACAACGGACAGAAAACCTTGGGTGAGAGCAATGTTGAGCGCTTCGTGCAGCACGCCAGTTCCTGGTGAACTGCTTAGCTCCACCCACCAGAAGCCCAGTCAGAAAGTTGTTTAAAGTTGCATGCTCTGTCTGAATCCTAGAAGAAAAACTTTGGGTCTCATATCCCTCGCCTGCTCTTAGTTGTGGCTTTGTTGTCCCTTTTAATAATGCTGAAGCTAAAAGTGTTTTCTTACCTAAAGTGCAACAACAAAACAAGTGGTCATGATAATTTTTTAGTACCTTCCCCCTGCAGAAACATCCATGTATCTTAGGCACACCATCTTTGTATAGGTCTTCTAAAATATAATTGTTAAAATTACACTAACATTGATTTGGCAAAGGGGGGGAGGGTCAGTTAGAACAAAATAGAACAGAGAGATCAGTCTGTGAATATGACAATCCCTTAATATCTCAAGGAAGGGATGACTTAAGAAATGTCACATTAGAAAATATAGAGGAAAGCACACCGAGTAGCAGCAGAAAGCACATGAAAATTAAATGTATGACAACAAATGCAAGAAGCATGACAGGTAAAATGGGGGAGCTGACGCTCTTAGTTGCAGAAGAGGACTATGATGTTATCAGTATAACTGAAACTTGGTGGGATGATTCACATGACTGGGCAGTTAACTTAGAGGGGTATACATTATTTAGGAGGGACAGGAATAATAAAAGGGGTGGAGGAATCTGCATGTATATTAAACCTAACCTTAAACCTACAATAAGGGAAGATATTTATGATACAAGTGACAATGTAGAGACCCTGTGGGTTGAAATAAAGAGTGGGGGGAAAAATCCTAAAAAAATATTACTAGGAACATGCTACAAGCCTCCCAACATTAGTGACCCGGAGGAAACTCAACTACTTATCCAAATAGGTAAGGCTGCTAATAACAGTGCTGTAATTATGGGAGATTTTAACTACCCTGATATAAACTGGGCCAATGAAACTAGTAATTCAGCTAAGGGGGATAGATTTTTAAATGTTCTCAGGGATAACTTCTTGTCACAATTAATAGAGGAGCCAACTAGGAGTAAAGCTATATTGGATTTAGTGCTATCAAACAATACAGATATAATATCAAACATAGAAGTTAAAGAACATTTGGGTAACAGTGATCATAACATGGTCACATTTGAAATCTATTTTCAAATGCAGTGTTTTAAAGGCTTAACTAAGACTTTTAATTTCAAGAAAGCAAAATTCAACTATTTAAGGAAATCATTAAATAATATAAATTGGGACAATGTATTTTCTAATAAAAATACAGAGAATAAATGGATAATATTTAAAAATGTGTTAAATAAATATACATATCAACACATACCATATGGTTATAAAAGTAAAAATAAAAAAACAAAGCCATTATGGCTAAATAAAAATGTGTTAAGAGAAATTAGGAAAAAACGTAGGGCATTTAAATTATTAAAAGAAAATAGTACAGACTCAGCATACAATATTTATAAGGAATGTAACAAAGCATGCAAAAAAGCAATCAAATTAGCCAAAATTGAAAATGAAAAATTAATTGCTAAGGATTCTAAGTCTAACCCTAAAAGGTTCTTTAAGTACATAAATAGCAAAAAATCTAAGAAGGATAATATAGGTACATTAAAATGTGTGGAGGGTAGCATGATAAATAATGACAGGGAGAAGGCTGAGGTACTAAACCAGTTTTTTTCTTCAGTATACACAAGAGAAGAACCATTGAATGATACTTTTGAACATAATAGAACATGCCAGTCCATACCACTAACTGGGTTTTGTTTAGAGGATATCAGGAAAAAACTGGAAAATATTAAGGTAAATAAAACTCCAGGCCCAGATGGAATACACCCAAGGGTGTTGAGGGAACTTAGCACTGTTATAGACAAACCTTTACTCTTAATTTTTCAAGACTCATTATCCTCAGGCATGGTACCCCAGGATTGGCGTAAAGCTGATGTGGTGCCACTCTTCAAAAAGGGAAGCAGGGATGATCCAGGAAGCTATAGACCAGTTAGTCTGACATCAATAGTGGGGAAGATATTTGAAGGGATTATAAGGGATTATATTGATGAGCATATTCGTGTAAACAAGATTATGAGTTCTAATCAGCATGGCTTTAGGAGAAATAGATCATGTCAAACTAATCTGATTAGATTCTACGAGGAAGTAAGTCAAAATATAGATAAAGGGGAATCAGTGGATGTGATATACTTAGATTTTGCAAAGGCATTTGATACAGTGCCACATGAGAGATTAATGCACAAAATTAAGGGACTGGGAATAGCTGAAAATGTTAGCTCATGGATAAATAACTGGATAAAAGATAGGGAGCAACGAGTAGTAGTAAATGGATCATACTCAGATTGGACAAAGGTAATCAGTGGCGTCCCCCAGGGATCAGTACTGGGCCCTGTTCTTTTTAATATTTTTATAAATGACTTGGAGCAAGGATTAAATAGCGACATCTCTATTTTTGCAGATGATACTAAGTTAAGTAAGGTCATAAGGTCAGAGCAGGACGAACTGTCTTTACAAAGGGATTTGCTAAAATTAGAACTATGGGCAAGTGAATGGAAAATGAGATTTAATACGGAAAAATGCAAGGTTCTACATTTTGGAAGTAAAAATAAGCAGGCTACGTATTTTTTAAATGGGACAAGACTTAGCCAAACACAGGAGGAAAGGGATTTGGGAGTAGTAATAGATAACAAGCTAAAGATGGGTGCACAATGCAGGGCAGCGGCTTCAAAGGCTAATAAGATACTAGCATGTATTAAAAGAGGTATTGATTCAAAGGAGGAAAGCATAATTCTGTCATTATATAAAGCCCTGGTAAGACCTCACCTTGAGTTTGGAGTGCAGTTCTGGGGACCAATTGCTAAAAAAGATATTGCAGAACTAGAAAAAGTTCAGAGAAGGGCCACAAAGCTAATAAGGGGATTGGAGAAATTAACCTATGAGGAGAGGCTAGCCAAACTGGGTCTGTTTTCTTTAGAAAAAAGGCGCTTGAGAGGTGACATGATTACTTTATATAAATATATTCAAGGCCCATATACAGAGATGGCAGAAGCTCTGTTTATTCCAAGAAAATTGTTTCTGACAAGAGGTCATAATTTAAGGTTGGAGGAAAGGAGATTTAATCTCCTGCAACGGAAACGTTTTTTCACTGTGAGAGCAATAAAATTGTGGAACTCATTACCAAAGGAGGTAGTGAATGCCAATACCATAGATACATTTAAAAATAGTCTGGATAAGTTTCTGTATACTAACAAAATTCATGGATATGATTGCTAGTATTAAATGGGTCACATTTTAATGGGGTTATTTAAGCTTAACTGGAGCTTTTTGTAAGTATTTTAGATTTGTATAGGTTGAACTCGATGGACTTCAGTCTTTTTTTCAACCTTATCTACTATGTTACTATGATACCAGCACAGTTTGCCTTTGTATAATGTATTTTATATTTAAGGAGGTGATGGTGTAGCATATGCTTGTCAACATGTTTCTAACCCTTCAATCTTTTCAAGGTGTGGAAATGCGTTATGATCTATATAGTCCCCGTATCCAAGAAATCCAAGTGTTAAAGATGGAAAAGAGACTTGATGATAACTTGATGTACTTGCGGGACGCCCTGCCTGAATACAGCACTGTTGATGTTAATATGAAGCCTGTCATTAGTTCATTGGAAGGAGAAGTTCCAGTAAATCAGGTAAGAAAAAACGTTCCTTGTAATCCAAATTTCTTGTTGAACACCTACATTCTATATAAATGTTTGGAAACTCTGTGGTGTGTAATTTAACCTCTTAAGGACATATGACGGAATTTTTCCGTCATAAAACAATTGAGCAAACAGAAAGCTGTGTCCTTAAAGGGTTAATTGTTCAATAAACACTTCTTGTTTTTGTTTAACAAAATGTGCATTGTTCCCAATTCCTTCAAGCCAAAAAACTTAATTCGTAACCTTACTTTTTAAAATGCTGCAAATTTCTTATTACAAGTTGAAAGTGAAAAGTTTTTGATACATGCAAGAAGCCGATCTTCAAATATCGCAGCCTGCTTTTATTTTATTTTTTTTAGACCCCTTTAGCTTTGTGCTCCTTAACTTTTTTTTAAAATAATTTTTATTAGATATTATTACAAGTGTAACTGTACTTTTTAAATGCGTTTTTGATGTGTTTTGTGACACTTTTTTTGTTTTTTCTGTTTTACGAAAAAGTTAACCAGAGCTATGAGGTTGCTCTATCATGATGCACATTAACTTCAATTGTGCTCAATGTATCTGGTTTACTTTTCAACTTGTAATAAGAGTGCTACATCCAAAGCACGTAAACAGCTGCGATAAACCAATATCACTTGTGCATAAATGTTGGCACATCACTTGTAATCTGGCCCTAAATATGGTAATAAACTCGGGCTTCTCGAATTGCAATGATGATGCCCAAATGGGAAGCTTAAAGGGACAGTATACACCAATTTTCATATAACTGCATATAATATACATTACTATAAAGAATAAGATGCACAGATAGTGCTATAAAAATCCAGTATAAAACTGTTTAAAAACTTACTTAGAAGCTCTCAGTTTAGCTCTGTTGAAAAGGTAATTGGAAAGCCCACTGCAAGTGGGAATTAACACACTCCGCCCCCCCTCCCCCTTCTTTTGCATATGAAAAGTCCCTTTACACAAACAGGAGCAAGCTGGAGTTAGGTATACGTCGGTATTCTCCTAAAACTTTGGGGCTTGGTTAGGAGTCTGAAAATCAGAGCAATTATTTACAAATAAGCAAAACTATAAATTTAAAAAAAACAAAACAATAAAACTTTATGGGCTATATAAATTATCTGCAAAACATTTATGCAAAGAAAAAATGAGTGTATAATGTCCCTTTTAATATAATTAAACATCTTGACTTCCAAATCTAAATGATATACAGCATTATAAAATAAAACACCAAATGGGCTTTATTAACCCTTTGAGTGCTAATGACGGCTTTGAGCCGTCACAGAGTTTCTCGCTTTGGTGCTAATGACGACTCAGAGCCGTCATGAGCACTCTCCCAACTTGAGGGAGATCTGGGGGCTCCTACCCCGGGCCTGCATAGTGACAGGCATCGCCGGGGCTTCACTTGATGCGCGGTGATGTCACGCGCAATAACGTGATGACGTCACCATGCACTTTATACTTAACAATGTTAAGTATAGGAGCAGGGGGCATGCTGCTTAGAAGCCTGTATCTCAGGCATCTAAGCAGCTACAGACCCCCAAAGACCCACTGTTGAAAAAAGCCTAACCTTTCCAACAGTGTAAGTCTTGGGGGTCTGAAAAAGAATAAAAAAAAAAGTTAAACTTTCCCCCTCCAAAAGAATAAAATAAATCTTAGCACTCAATGGGTTAATATTACATACAACTAAAACCAAATATGGATATGGTCTCTTGAAATTCTTGGCCCATTATTGACCCCTATTCCTGCACCATAGTTACGCTTGTGGCCTTATATTAATGTGGAGTAGTTTTAGTTGATTTCAATTTCTTTTTTTTTAAATAATTTTAACACTATAAATGGTCTGTAAAATGTAATTAACTCTTGTGTGTGTGGTTTTGTGTTATTTTTTTTTTTATATAGAGAACCTTTCCAATATATTGGAATATTTCCAAACCACTTTTAATAATTTACCTGCTATCTATCTTCGAAGTGCCTAAAAAAAACCATCATTTTTTTTCTAAACTGTGCTTTAATATTAAAAGTGTGCCTTGGAGACATTGCCCTCCATAAGAAGCCTAAGGACTGGGTGAATATTCCCAAAACGTGTATACTGGACACTGTTTTTAATAAGAGTACCTGTGTCAGTGGATTTTTGCTTATTGCATATTTTTTCTTTTTTTGCTTTTATAACAAAGTCAAAAGATTTTACCATGTTACATCCTATAGATTGCCTACTAATATCTCAGAAAAGAGTAGAGTCAGAAATGTTAATTTCTGGCTCCAAGGGCAGATTGCATTTTTTAGCACTTACTGTCCCCTATTACTAATATAGGTATCAAAACCTTGAATAGGAAAGAGATGTGGGTGGAGCAGCGTATGTCTAAAATTAAAACCTAACTTTTATTTCAACACTTAAAAAAAGAAGAAAAAATGATAATAACATACAATTAAAAACACAAATTCGCGTAGAACTTGGAAATTAGGGTTAAATTGTACCCTGTGTTTAGTATTTGGATGGGGTAACGATAAGAGAGAGGGGTATCAATATTCAGATATTATAGTTCTAGAATAAGGTTATCTGAAGAGCTGATGTAAGTGTGGATTCTCTTGTATCTCTGACACCTGTGTTATTGTGTCAAATTATTGTTGTGAATGCCTATAGTGTTACTACAAATGTTTTATCTCTCTGATCTAACTGGATAATATACACCTCCTCTATTGGGCTTGTGTTACAAGCTGAGATGATGAAGTATCGTACTCAATTAAATTTATGAGAGAATAAACTGTTATGATTTAAGATTTTAGTATTGTGTATATATACAGAAGTGATTCTGCTATATGTATTGAACTTGTATGATTTAGGATTTTAGTATTGTATATATATGCAGAAATGATTCTGCTGTATTTATTGAAGTTTAAATATTGAGAAGAAATGTATAAATCGAGTTGCAGTGTGTTGTAAAGATAAGTGCCTTTAGCTAATGCTTAAATAGCAATTTATATATTAGTTCTTACACACGTAATATGAGCATTCCCCTTATTTCTGGGGTACTCTGCTTTATCCAGAAGTTGTTATATCTTTTCTCTTAATTTTATTTAAGTGAACAGATTTTTTTAAAACATGCATATAGACGCTTCTATATATATGTATTTAGTTATTTAACTCGTTAATACCGATATTTGTATCAATAGTTGGAGATGATATAGATTAATACTTGTGATCAATGTCTTAGTGTGATAATGAGACTTGGTTGTTATTGTGCTTATTGTTCAGTCTATTTGTTCTAGTAAACATGGATACTAGTGGAGTATTGGGGTCGCAAGCTTCAAATGAAATAGTTATTGGTTCTATTTTATATATAGAATCAAGTCAGTATCGAGCTGGTTGCTATTTCCCCTTAGTATCTATGTTGGCTTTGAGTTAAATACAGTTTTGTGTGATTCAGTATGTTACATTGTTTTGTATATTTTTAAATTTTCTCAGAAGTCACTACACTTGACCTAATGTATTGTTTCTTTATTTGCTGACACTGTTGTATATGTTTGGTCTATTCAGTCTTAGATCTTGCTTGCTAGTACAGGATTTGTTCACAATATTGTTTATATATTCTTGCGGTTCACTTGTATTATTAATTAATACGGTCGGCTGTATAATACCGCAATGGTTTTATATATCTAAACCCTGATAGCTTTCTTATATAAATTTCTTATATTTATATAGCTCTTTATAATTATGCTATTGGGTAGACCAAACAAATGTGGGTCTTAATTTGTTAAAATAACAACTGAGCTGAGTCAGCAATAGTCCCCCGGTTTCCAGCAGTATTGTTTGGGAGCCGGTATATTTTTAGGTATAACAGTCGTGTGATCTTTTAGAGTGTTGACTAGCGTCAGATAGATTGTAGTATATTCCGGTCAAGTAATACTGAAACTTCTATAACGGCAATTACTTAATAAAGTTCGGAGTCACACTTGTTTTCTTTTCACATTCACACTATATTATGGTTTCGTTATCCTTGCATTCACAACGTATTTAAGTAATACTGAATCTAGAAACATCCACTTCAGCTTCCCCCAACTTGTTTTTACATTAATCCCCAATACTCATTCATGCATTCATTGTTTTATCTAAGTTCTACGTTCTTTTGCTGATTAAAAACTAAATGGGTTGAAATCGAGATGTCAACCTCTCCCTAACATGTTTCGCCGTTTGTAATTCCGGCTTTTTCAAAGGGTGACGCGCGCAACATTTTTCGGTGTTTTATTGGCTTTGCTCCACCCTATTGTCGGTTGGTCGCCAATCAGATTTCTTCTGTGTTTGATTGATGGGTGTTTGAATTACACCGCTGTCTTTATGGATATCTTATTCTCTAAATGAATTTTAATTATGTCTTAAACCTTGATATAATACTAATAATGTATTCTGTAGAGTTATTGATGTATATTTCTGGGATGATGATCTACTTTATGCAAATTTGTGTTTGATCGATATCGTTCGTTGCACATTTGTCAGTTTTTATAAGTGTCCACTATATTACACTGACTCGGGATATAGATTTGGACTGTGAATAGTGTGGATAATGTGTATAGATGGACTCAATACAGCCATGTACTTGGAGTTAATAACTCACATGTAACTTTTAGGTTAATATTGATTCTTCATTAAGATCTCTCATAGTATTTATGTTTAAATTAATATAAATATACCATTACAAGAATGGATAAGAAGATTTTTTAGAAGATATCATCTGTATATGGCATGTACTTGGGTTGAACCGATCAATTAGACTTTTGCAGATTAAACCTAGGTTGTTTTCTTATTATATCGTCCTCTGTCAGATGCATATACTGCTCATCGATTTTTATTCAATTTGTGTTAAGAGGATACTTCCAAAATAAATGTTGTATTAACTTATGAGGGTGTGAATTGGTCATTTGGGGTGACAAACGTGACAGTGAGCTGATGTGCTAACAATGTGAGAATGGCTTTGGATAGACTTTCTGTGGAGATATGAAGACAAAGAGTGGGTGCTGTGCGGGATGATGTATTTTTACTGATATGCTTGGGTTAACGGGGATAATATTTTCGTTTTTATACACTGGATTTGGTGATTTTAATTTGTTGAAAAGAACGTAGAACTTAGATAAAACAATGAATGCATGAATGAGTATTGGGGATTAATGTAAAAACAAGTTGGGGGAAGCTGAAGTGGATGTTTCTAGATTCAGTATTACTTAAATACGTTGTGAATGCAAGGATAACGAAACCATAATATAGTGTGAATGTGAAAAGAAAACAAGTGTGACTCCGAACTTTATTAAGTAATTGCCGTTATAGAAGTTTCAGTATTACTTGACCGGAATATACTACAATCTATCTGACGCTAGTCAACACTCTAAAAGATCACACGACTGTTATACCTAAAAATATACCGGCTCCCAAACAATACTGCTGGAAACCGGGGGACTATTGCTGACTCAGCTCAGTTGTTATTTTAACAAATTAAGACCCACATTTGTTTGGTCTACCCAATAGCATAATTATAAAGAGCTATATAAATATAAGAAATTTATATAAGAAAGCTATCAGGGTTTAGATATATAAAACCATTGCGGTATTATACAGCCGACCGTATTAATTAATAATACAAGTGAACCGCAAGAATATATAAACAATATTGTGAACAAATCCTGTACTAGCAAGCAAGATCTAAGACTGAATAGACCAAACATATACAACAGTGTCAGCAAATAAAGAAACAATACATTAGGTCAAGTGTAGTGACTTCTGAGAAAATTTAAAAATATACAAAACAATGTAACATACTGAATCACACAAAACTGTATTTAACTCAAAGCCAACATAGATACTAAGGGGAAATAGCAACCAGCTCGATACTGACTTGATTCTATATATAAAATAGAACCAATAACTATTTCATTTGAAGCTTGCGACCCCAATACTCCACTAGTATCCATGTTTACTAGAACAAATAGACTGAACAATAAGCACAATAACAACCAAGTCTCATTATCACACTAAGACATTGATCACAAGTATTAATCTATATCATCTCCAACTATTGATACAAATATCGGTATTAACGAGTTAAATAACTAAATACATATATATAGAAGCGTCTATATGCATGTTTTAAAAAAATCTGTTCACTTAAATAAAATTAAGAGAAAAGATATAACAACTTCTGGATAAAGCAGAGTACCCCAGAAATAAGGGGAATGCTCATATTACGTGTGTAAGAACTAATATATAAATTGCTATTTAAGCATTAGCTAAAGGCACTTATCTTTACAACACACTGCAACTCGATTTATACATTTCTTCTCAATATTTAAACTTCAATAAATACAGCAGAATCATTTCTGCATATATATACAATACTAAAATCCTAAATCATACAAGTTCATGATGAACACAAGCCCAATAGAGGAGGTGTATATTATCCAGTTAGATCAGAGAGATAAAACATTTGTAGTAACACTATAGGCATTCACAACAATAATTTGACACAATAACACAGGTGTCAGAGATACAAGAGAATCCACACTTACATCAGCTCTTCAGATAACCTTATTCTAGAACTATAATATCTGAATATTGATACCCCTCTCTCTTATCGTTACCCCATCCAAATACTAAACACAGGGTACAATTTAACCCTAATTTCCAAGTTCTACGCGAATTTGTGTTTTTAATTGTATGTTATTATCATTTTTTCTTCTTTTTTTTAAGTGTTGAAATAAAAGTTAGGTTTTAATTTTAGACATACGCTGCTCCACCCACATCTCTTTCCTATTCAAGGTTTTGATACCTATATTAGTAATAGGGGACAGTAAGTGCTAAAAAATGCAATCTGCCCTTGGAGCCAGAAATTAACATTTCTGACTCTACTCTTTTCTGAATCATTGATTCTTGCATAAGCACTCCAGCAAGTACCCACTGCAAAAATAAAAGTAGGTACAAATAGCAGTCCCCATTCACTTGTGTAGTGCGGTTGCAATTTTTTGCGTTGCCTACTAATATCTGTTGAAATCTTTAAATATACACTTAATTGGGCATGTTACCCAAATGCTAAATCACTTGAAAGTGATGCAGCATATCTGTAAAAAGCTGACTAGAAAATATGACACAAATGTCTCTATGTAAAAAGGAAGATATTTAACCTCAAAATTTCCTCCGTAGTGTCATACCATGGTTTTCCTGGGATTTGCAAGGGAGTGTGGTTACGGCATGTACAGGTATACAGTCATTTAATTTCCCTTCTCAATTGTTAGGACGTGTGCTATGAAGTCTTGAAAGATAATGATGAAATCCCATGAGATCTTAGTAAGATCAAGTGTTACCTCAGCGCTGATTATGTTGATTCGTTGCTGCTGCTTTATTTTCACCATGTAGATTACAGTTAAAATAATAGCTGAAGTATAACTGCTCACTGAGCACTTTGGTGAGCCGATTACATATTGACCGAAAATATCTTCCTTTTTACAGAGATGTTCATGTGATATTTTCTAATTCACTTTTTACAGATTTGCTGCATCACTTTCAAGAGATTTAGTATATGGGTAACATCTATTTTTAAATTTAGCTTTGTTTTCCCAGCTAACATGGAAAATGTATGTTAAGTATCCTGGCCTTTGAGGGGGTTCATTTTCAGTTAAAGAATATAATTTATTTTTCTTTCCTCTGAAGTTGAAAGTCAAGATGAAACCAAAGCCATGGTCTAAAAGATGGGAGCGATCTCAGTACAATGTTCAAGGAATCCGCTTTGAACTTTACCTGACTGAGAGCCACATTGAATCTGCAAAAAAGCTTGAAAGACCCTGGGAGGAGTTTGATATGTTGAAAGAGTACGACACCACTGAGCTTGAGAAGAAAATATGGGAAGAAGTAAACAAAGAACTAAATAAACCTAAAGAAAACAAACCAACTTCATAAAGATGTCAAGCTCTGAGCACTGTAATTTATACGGAAAAATATAATAAACTGAACTGTACAGGGGTTTTTTTCTTTTGAAAACTATAGTTATCTTTATTCCACTCCGTAATAAACAAACAATGAACTGTACCCAAGTAGACAGTCTGATAACGTTTTGCTTGCAAAACAAAACTATACTTTCTCCCTATATATAGCTATATAAAGATATTACATTAATGAAAACGCAGCTCTCATTTATGCAATGAACACTGTTTATTTCATTATGAGAATATCTAACTTTTCAGCCCTCACCAGAGCTTTTCTCAGGGTGAGGGTGAAAACATTGGATATTTTCATAATGGAATAAAAAGTGTTCACTGTATATAAGGGAAATGGGATTTCATTATTGCAGTAGTGATACATAGATCACAGCTGGATTATTATGGTGCGTGTGTGTGTGTATATATGTATCTATCTATCTATCCCTGGCATATTGAATTGGAAGTGAGAGTGCTCTTCTATGGGAATATATATATAATGTAGATGCTCAAACATTATAGTAATTGCAACATAGATGGTAAAGCGCAAAGCAAAATTTGCAGGGTGATTAATATAGATATAGCTGTTAGAGCAATATAATAGATATGAGTAAACTCAATATAATGTAAATGCAGGACCAAACACAATAAGCTTACATGTTTAGAGAGTTCATACAGTCAATTGGATATATTCATTAAAATGAAAAAAAGTCATTAAAATGGTATATGGTGCAAAACAGAATGAGCTCCACAGAGACTGGACAAAGTGAACCCCGTAGGGTATCTACTTACACTCCTTACCCCCAATCACTATGAGGTAAGTGTCCCACATTGTAGGGAGAGTCTTAATCCAGCTTCCACAGATACTGATTGCAGATGGAGGACCCCGCTGGTGTCTTTGTTAATGTGGCCGTTAGCATGAAAAACAGAGAAGAAATAATAGTGCAACCCTGTTTTGTAGAACCATATAGATCAATTTATTGAAAGTTTAACTACTTACATTAAAAAACCTCAATAGATATGAGGTAATTGAAAGACATAAATACACATACAGCGGCCCATGGTCAAAATATAAAGTGAATTAAGTGTCACAGCGTTTAAAAAGCAGTCCCCAGCAGGGTTCATAAAATAACATAGAGCAGCAGGCTGGAGTGTCCTTGTGCGTTTCGAAGGTATATCCTTAACAACCTCCTTTGTCAGAGGATCCTGCATAGACAGTTCAGTGCGCCCTCTAGCTTCTATCACACTTTTTCTTTTCATTTTCTTCCTTATCAGGACCGGAGCTATGCGGATACTCCGGCCCTAAAAGATATCTTTGGGCAGCATTTTAGTGAACTGTAGGACTCTTTGGGGTCTATACTGCGCCATATGCACAATTCTTTATATATATATATATATATATATATATGTGTGTGTGTGTGTGTGTGTGTATATATATATGTATATGTGTATATATGTGTGTGTGTATATATATGTGTGTGTGTGTATGTATATGTGTATATATGTGTGTATGTATATGTGTGTGTGTATATATATATATATATATATATATATATTTGTGTGTATATATATATATGTATATGTGTGTATATATATATATATATATATATATATATATATATATATATATACAAAAAAAAAAAACCAAAAGACTCGTAAAGGACCGGGTACAAGAACATCGAGATGACATTCTACATGCCAGGGATACCAATGTGGCAAGACACTTTTGTTCTTTCCACAATGGTAATGTGGATTCTTTGAAATTCACTATAATTGATAAAGGTATCACAAACGGAAGGGGTGGTAATAATGAGAAGGTTTTGTTACAAAAAGAGAGTAGATGGATTTACAAACTAGGAACCAGATACCCAGTAGGTCTAAATGATTAACTTGAATATGCCAGCTTCTTGTAAAACTATATAATTTTTAATCTTAACATATTTGGGATGGAGTATATGCCATATAGGTAACTTTGGTTTCAAATGGATGAGATTTGGGGCTTTGTTAAGGAATTAGGCTAGCCCCCTTTATCCATTTCTATCTATTTTGTTTGAAACTTAATAGCTAATTAAGGGTAGTAATGCTACTGCAGCTCTGAGAAGAGCAAATTTAGCATGTGATTAGGTTCACCTGGGTTACCAGGTGAGCCTTTAAATAGAGTAAGTCCGGAGTGGATTTCAGTATACCCTGATGAACCCCTGAGACACACACTGGCTGTGGGGGTGAAACGGTCGTTGGTATTGTTGTGTTTGCAACACTTATGGGTGTTGTTTCAGGAGCAAGGTCGACTTAACTCCTGTATTTTCATGAACATTTCTTGGTTAAAATATGGTTTTCTAGCTCGCATGGCTACCATATACCAGTTTGGAATGGAGTGCTGCCCTATCTACTTCCTTTCGGGCAGTAAACTATGAGATGGAGAACTCAACCTAATCCCTCTCTATTTCCTGCAACGGTGCAAGTGATTTAAGCAGTTGGGAGAGCTGCGCTTCAAGTGACGGTACATCTTGGTAGAGAGTAACGGCTTTTCAGTGAGCAGCGCTGAGGGGAGACCTGGTTTCTTCCCAGTATAGCCGGACACAGAGTCATCTCATCTATCAGCTATCAGCTATAACACAAGTAAATGCAAGTGGTGGAAAGCGTGTATGTTTTTTGTGGTACTTCTTGAAACAGACGGCATTTGCTGCAAAGCTTTGGGAGAGGCCTGGTTCTTTTTCTCATCAGCCGTTTGCCGAGCCTACATACACACCCCTTTGCGAACAAGCCACGGATTGGATTTCGGTGACAACTGGGAAACTCCTCTCTTGTGACGTCAGACGCCAACACACAGGCTTCGTGTGAGCGGTGCACCCGCTAAGAGGTTACCAAAACACAAAAGCTAAGTTGCCTGTTTTACAAGGATATTATTTCCTACACCTTGTCACACATGGAACTTGTGTATACGTATTTCATTATACGGACTATTCTTGCTTTAATCTGATAAGTGTATGCACCGTTTGATTAATAGGCTGTGAATTGTATATCTTTAAGCCTGTATATGCTCTCATCTTGCTTTGTCTTTTTAATGAAGTACACCCTTCTATCTTATGTTTCACAGTGTGATATTTGCACGCTTGACTAGCTGTGTATACTATAATATATATGCATATAATATATACCCTGTGATGTTAGCTACTTGAGATAGAAATTAGCATACGTATGCTTAGGCAGTTAACTCTTCATTTCTATCTTACCTTGATTTGTTCTTTTTTAAACTTGTTACTTTTGCCTGGCCTGGCCAAATTTAGTAACTCACTATATGTGTTTGGGAAAATAAATTGGAATATATTTTAATAACAGTCGTTCTGTGTGCTTTTTGAATCCCTTGCTTTTTTCAAATTACTAACATATAATTTTGAAACATTTCTCTTTCTAAAATTTATTATTCATAAATCTAAATAAGGGTAGCACCAGTTTTGGACTTAGACAGCATTTATAGATCTACTCTCTCATATTTTCTTTACTTAGTTTATATATATATATATATATATATATATATATATATATATAGTATTTTCAAAATAGGACTGCACTCGCTGGATTTAAGCATAAAACTTATTTTATTTTATTGTGGTAACATTTCGGAGTCCACAGACTCCTTCCTCAGACCAGTACAAACATGCAAGTGAACACAGTGCCTTATATATACAATAAGCCCCACCCATCTAACAATACCTGTGTGAATTGTGCCAAAAACATGGTTGTCATGGTGATGACCCCCTCAACCAAACAATATTGCCATACTACTAAGCTAATAAAATAGTAAAATATATAGAGCAGAAATACAAACATATCATTATAGCAATGTATATCCATGTAGACCAACATTTGCAGTATCAGGTTACACAATGTGATACACACTGGATTAGGTATCCGTGCCACTCATGAGTCTCTACTGTTGCCTTATCAGAGGTGGTTGAAACATGGGATTGAAGGGCACTTGGATAATGTTTGGGTACCATGACATCTCCACGAACCTAGTATGAATATAACTCTCATCTCTCCATGGAGTCACCTGTCACCTTCATGAATGGAAGTCTATGACCACTATAATACCACCACCTTATAAAAGGAGTTAACACCTTATAATGACTTATGTATGGACCAGAACTAAACTAGATTACATGCCCTTCCTTGATTGCCAATTATGAATAGTGAACCAATGATATTGAGGTTCAGCTATATGGACACAATGGTATCCAGACACAAGGAGGTAATACTGTTAAACGAATGTTATGCTAATAAGTATCCTGAGATATATACTCATTGTGTTAGTCTGTATCAGATATATGCTTAAAATTGGAGTAACAAGACAATATGCTACCTTATTTGATGAGGTATGTGGGATACCATAATGTGTTGGACCATGTTATGTTGCTTCTAGTGGAAGCCTTAGTTGTATCTATATTTACATTTAGTTTTATCTTTATGTACATTTTTGTTTCTTTTCATATGACCCATTTGCCACCACAGCTGCGGTAACCTAACAAGGGTTTTATTACTAGAGCCTTAGCAGCTACCCCACAATAGCTATATGGGTGACAACACACTTTAACTATGCACTATAAGTTGTGCACTATGTAAATTATTCCCCACCGGTGGAAGCCTTAATACCTTGCCCTTTTACATCTGTTGTAACCGTTCTGGTA